>NW_008751931.1:28873-131039 GCF_000715545.1 Opisthorchis viverrini
ATCCGGCCATTTGTATCTGACTTTGCACGTGTGACTGTCGCACGTTGGAGCCTGTTTGCTCCCTTGCTTTGCGCTTTTGAAGTCCAAGCGGACTGTTTGTTTTGGACGCGTATCTACTGTCGAGGTTTGTACAAATTGTGAATTTCTCTTACCCTAATAGTACCGTATAGAAACCCAGCTCCGACTTTTTTTTGCCTACCCGGAGGTTCTGGTATTACGCGTCACTCGAAGATACCGTTCGAACGTTACAGTGCGATTGTTGTATGTTATGATGAAGACGAGCGAGCTGTCGTTGTTTGTAGTCTACATAATATCTGTGTTGGACTGCAGAAAAGTGGAAGGATTCTGCGCTCTATATGAACAGGTGTGACGAAAAGTGCCCGTCCACTCAGGAGATATTCGCTTTGGCTGTTTTATTGTGTGCGCTTTTGAGCACCCATTCGTCGGTTTGATGACACATTCGCAACTGTTCCACTCCTCCTCCGGACCATGCACTCTTGCCGACTGGTCCCTTTCACTGCAAATACGGCAAACTCCCCAGCTGACCCCAACTGCCTCCATGATATATTCATTCCAACCTGTTGGATTCCTCGTTCGAATTCAACCAATTCTGTGTTTCTGCGTCCCCATGTCTCCATGCAACCTAACCCCCTGACTTCCCTACCCCAGTGCCTCCAATGAGTCCATTTTTTCAGATTGCACCATATTTATGGGACAAAACTTATCATGTTCTCCCAATTCGAATTATTTAACCTTTACCTCCACTTTTGCTCGTTGCGACCCCAGTCACTTACCCAACAACCCAAGGTCACTCATGCCCAGCAATGGTTTGTCAGTTTTAGTTCATGGCAGCCGGGTAAGCCTTTGAAATATTCGGATCTCATGCCCATTGTTCCCTACAACTCAGGAGGAAAATCTAGCATCATTATTCCACCGAATACTTTCCACTCTTTATGGCATTGTCCGGTTTTGGCGCAATCCTCACTACCCGCAACTTCCCCAATCATGCTCCATTCTGACTGAAACCGTTTGGTCATGCCAGGCGGTATGCCACACACAGGTTGGGACCAAACATTATTATTACTGTTATTATTATTTGATGCCAGGTCTCAATCTATGAAACTTGGTCTTTAGGGTGACTAGTATACAGTCATCTTTATCTTTAACTTCGCCGCGTCCATTACTGCATGTTATCGCTGGATCCTTTTATCGAATCATCGATGTACAGATTACTTCCTCATTATCGCCAGTAGGACTAATTGAGCTCGTGGTAAATTTGCATCCAAACAGTAAGACTTCAGCTTCAGCGTGGACACCGATCAGGAATAGTAAACAACAGGTTTCATTAAGCACTTGGTATGTTAGACACCACAAATTTGTTCGATTATGTGTTTTCTATGATATCAAAAATTACCGCTAACGTACGTATGCTTACGCGTTTTCCTATGAGGAACCCAGCCTAGAGAAATGGGATTCCCGGAATCGAAAACTTGACTGACATATATCAGAAAATGGATATCACCCACACAGGTACATACTATCATCAATACTGCGCGCTTTAGCGAATTTTGTTTCATCACAACGCTAAACGGAAGGCAAGATTCCCAAAAGCTAATTTGTTAAAGTTCGTTGAACATTTAATCACACTTAATGCGTTTGAGAAATTTTTCTCATGAAATCATTATCCTACTATTGTATCGGGTGGAACTTGCAGTGGGTATTATGTGGAAATTATCTCAATTGTAAATAACGCAGCGGAATGCTACAACAGTGAATGAAATTTTTGACTTTGTGGAGCACAAACCAAAACTCAACCGGTGGGGTTAGATCCAAATAAAAGGCTCAGCTGATGAGAGTAAGCTGGACCAAGAGGCGGCCGGGATCAGGTAGAGAAATCTTTCTTATTTGCTGACACGGGAAAGAGCGGGCGAGAAAGCGCAGTTGAGAGTAAAAAGAGAGTGGATATGGATGTGCCAGCATACTGTGCATAGAAGTGCCATGCCATCACTGCACTAACATACTTCGGTTTCTGGACCGCCCCGCAACGGGTGCAATGTTTTTGGGCCGATCGGACCAGGGTGTGCATTCGAGTAGACATCGGGTTTGCTAAGGGAATTAGCAGAGGCAGAACAAAGCTGACGTAAGATGGCAGGTATTTCTGGTCTAGTTGAAGATCCGAAAAGATGCAAACGACGGACCAGGCTGAACGAATAATAGACGTTATCGCTTTTACCCTATTTCCTTTATTCCCGATCTTTGGGCTTCTACAGCCGCTGCCGAAAACAATATGTCTGACATCCATTCAATTTGGCCGGATTCCGGTTTACATTCACATGCCTCTCCATCTGAATTGAAATTACCGTGACTCTAAATCTGCCCGGCCTTACCTGTGTCACTTCATCTCTATTTTGCTTTTTGTGACCCTGGCCAATGTCCCAAGGTCAATATTGGCCAGCAATGGCTTTTCAGTTTTAGTTTAAGTCAACCAGCCTCATCATTGAACCAGACGTACCCCAATGTTCTGCTTTTTATTCCCAAAACTACGGTGGCTCTTCACTTAGTAAGCGTGACTTGTCGATTGTAATTTGCTCCCCGCGTTCAAGTTGTGACGACCTGATCATGCCTCGATTGGCATGTTTCCTGCAAGTTGGGAAGTAAATTATTCCACTATTATGATATGGTGCGTTTGAAACACGGGAGGGAATAAACTGAGATCATTAAAACCTGGCGAGTTTGAAAATGTATCAAATAGGATGGAGTTTATTAGCAGAAAATCAGCTTTCTGTAATAGAGTGAGGGTGGTTAGAATAAGTGGATGGGAGCGAACATGGGTGGTTTTCCACTTAGTGGCGTAGCATTCAGGGATTGAGTCAGTGGCCTTGCAATTAAGGAATTTATCGGTAGCCTAGCACTAAAGGACTGGCTAAGCCTACCAGGTTTTTAATATACGTGGTAAGTATGCGCAGAACAAATCATTATACGTTTGCAGTGAAGTAGCATGAAACTTGGAAGCAAACATATACAGACTGATGTGGATAGGGCCTCCAAGATGACTGGCTAGTATATCTGAAATCTGTTACATTCTTAGAACAGTACGATTTGTAGGGGAGAGTTGACGCAAGAGGATTTGCTGTGGCTACCCGAAACACCTCAATAAGGTTCAGTCCCCAAACGGTGCATGCGCTAGTCTCGTAGGCTAATGGTGATGAATTAGGAATTTCATTGCATTATTTATTCATTTGTTTTAGTGGCCGTATTTAGAGCAGTAGAGAGCGGTGCGTGTTCATTGTTTATTTGACGATGCGGCTTCGATACGGTGAAACGCAAACCAAAGTGAAAGTGGCTACAGCCTTGCAAGCTATTGTTATCGCGGAGGAACCTCGGGATATTCCAAGTTTATATCTTTTTTCAATGGATTAAATGGCTATTTCTGGCCATCTGTAGCGTATAGCGTTACCAGATAAGCTACCAGCAGCCACTAACCGATAATTTTAGTGTCGTTTTTGATTACCTGAACTACGTACCAGGCGCGGACCCGCCAGCGATGGGGGATACACCCATGTAACCGGCGAGGTGTCGGGCATAGGAAATTACTATGGTGCGACGAAACAATGCGAATCTCCCTGCAGGACGTACTCAACCACCACACAAGGGCTTCAGCAGTTGTGCATGCTGCCTGATCTATTTCTCCCTCCTTATCAGGCCCCATGGACAGTTATATAACTGGCCATGGCCTTCCTGGCGCATTACCTATCCAGTGGATGATCCTTATATTAGCAGAATCACACATGATTTTATTGACTGTATACCATTACTCCAAACTATTTTAACCCGATTGTCTACTGCCGTTCTTGAAATTGAACAGGGTGGCCTTCTATGGTAGTTGAAAATTGTGACCACTGTTAGATGCTCATTATTTTTGCGTATGAATTTTACCCTAAAGACTTTCAGGTGACACTTTTGACACGGTTTGATCGGAAATCTACGAGCGCCTGTTCTGTTGCCCCGTTCGAATATCAGAAATAAACCACTCTGGGTCTCAGTAGAATCAATACTATGCCCGTTTCATAGGCGTCTCAACTATTCACAATTCTTTCGTCAGTACTAGCTCTCTTACAACCTCATGTTGACTTATCCAAGATGCTCATGCACGGGGTTGTTCAAGGACCAATGTACTACGTCACAATGATCGTACCAAAATCGAAGTTTAACATGCTCCTCAGTTTCGAAATTTGGCGTGTTGTTACTATTAGAAACCCAGTAATTCATTTGACTGCGGGGCCAAGCAGTAGAGATAAAGCCGTGCACTCCACCAGATACGATGTTTGCTGGCATAAGAAATCCTCTTAACTTACTGGGTGAGACCAATCCTTGGCTTTGTCTGGCTGTAAGCCTGCTGCAAAGATAGGAAATTTTTTCCAATTAGATCGAAAATGTCTGCATGTTTTGGGTTTGTGCAAAAATAAACGTTCTGATTGTTCGCATACACTTTTAAAATATTTCCAAACACAATGTAGAGAACAAGCGGTGAAAAATTCCCCAAAACTAAATCATTATCTTTACGCAGACAACGCCAATCTACTGAAGTCACTAAAATATGATTTCCTTGCCCAGACTTGACCTAAAGTATGCTAAAACAACTTCTAGCAAAATTGTAACTGTCTTAGTGAGTTTTTAGGCTCAAAAAGACCACAAAGTGCCAAGACTTCATTTTGAAGTTTTCCCCATTCAGACTATGGGTTTAAACACTGGGAGCTTTTAAAAATATGAATTTCGCATCCAAATTGGAAATTGGGCGCCTTCAGCAAAGCTTTTTCTGCCTGAATAAATTTTGTGGTTTCGAATAAATAGTGTTAAATGATAAACCGTTGTTTAAAGGTTGCATTTTAAAACTGTGCTTGCAGATTAGTTTAGGGTGTGCGTCTAAGAATAGACAATAAAGCATAAATATGAAAATGCGAATCTTATGGTTTTACTTCGGATCACTGAATGCGATTTGTCTGATTTGCTACGCCCCTCTACCTACCATGATTAATCCTGGTAGACCCAGCTCACTTGTTTCCGTGCAACAAAATAGATGACCTGATTCATAGAACTTCATGACGTCACGATTGTTCGTAGTACTTATTTTAAGTTGTCTGGTATTTAAAGTAGCTTTGGTGCGCCACGCGGTATTGTTGCATCTACGGGCCTCAGTGATTAGGGCCCTAATATAAGGAATGTGCGAATAGTCTGATGATGTAGTTTTCCTTGATGGGCAACACATTTTATTGGTAAGCACTTTCCATTAAAAACCGTCCCCCGGAAGATCCTCATTCTATTTATAAAAATGGGGAAATACCGGAAAAACAGCATAATTTATTGGCTGAAGTCGATCTTTTAGTTTCATCAACGTATCGCTCGACTTGGTACTGGGTTTGTGTGTTTAGGTCTTTGGCTAGGGGCCAGTTCTACGAATGAAAAACCAACTCAGTGTTTGACGAGTGTTGAACCTCATCACAAATGAACGTGCCCCGCCCAATCATACCCATAAATATAGTGAAAACCGTATAAAGCGAACGATTCAGTGTTATCTGATTGGTGTTTTGGAAAAATTGCGACTGAAAGCAACTTCGTCCCTCGTTTTCCGGAAACAACATCTACTTCACAAAGGTTCGAAGGAGGGAAGTGAAGATGATTTGATATTCGGAGCTCAGTGAGATCGAGTGTTTGGATATCCTACCGTTTTATCAGCTGAACTCCCAAGCTCCCCGTTATTTTCTTTAATAATCTGTCAAAGTGTGTTGATTTAATTTTTGATTCTCCGCCGTTTAGGAAAACAGCACGGACTGTACGTACCCGGTTTTTGGCTTTGACGCACCGTCGTCCGCTATTACGCGAAAACCTAACGCTGAAATTGCCTTCAGCATCATGCCCTCTCGTATTGTTTTTCCCCGCCACTTTCAAAGATTAACGATCCTATCCTGTCTCATCTGCTATGTCCCCCATAAGAAAGAGCCCTTTCAATTTTAGTTCCCTATCTAAGCCATCTCAGACGTGGTCAAGTCAACTTCGGATAATGACCACTGTTTCTGTCACCGTTCCTCTTCCATTGGATTCTCACTAACCACAAACACCGACAGTTACGCACTTAATTTGATGGTAACGTTATGATCTTGCCTTAAGGTATGCTACCCATTTGTTGGGAATAAAGATTGTTATTATTTAATAAAGGTAAACTATCTTAAAGACGACAGAAATGTAAAAGCTTTGTAAAAAGGTGTGGCAGTTATTTTAGATTCTTTTGATACGGAGGCTGTTCACAGTGCATCAAATTATAACAAAAATGCGGATGATAAATTTGCGAACACTAACGTGGTAACCATTTCTGAGAGGACTGATTCTACCTCGAGTTGTTAACCACCGAATACAAACAGGCGGCAGACATTCAAGGGGGGACAAACAACACAACTTCCAACTTACGAGCATTGCGCTGCTATTTCGCAAATTACAATCCACCAGACTGGTTCCCGGTAAACGCCGCAAAGAAGACATACACTCTCTTAAAGCAGTTGTCCATAAGCTGCTTGACTTTGAGTCGGTAACGTTTCCATTCTTCTGATAAGTATCCGCAAACAAGGTTCCAAAACTGATGAGCCACAGTATTTTTGTGAAAAACTTAGGTGATAACCAACAACATCTGCCTTAATGGACTCAACTAGAACTTACTCAGTGGCTTACTCGTCCACATGTTCCTCTGAGGTATAGAACTGGCAGGATGTTGCGACGTTCCTCAAATGTTCTAGGCCTTGCAACGCACAAGGTAAAAGAAAGCGATCGAGAAACTCAATACTTTATGAGTTACGAGTGGATGGATCACTAGCGCCGGTACATAACGCTTTTCCGGTAGGCCAGCTGGAATTGTGCCGCGAGTCGCTAAAGCGAATCCCGACACAACCAACCACTTTGAACCGAGGTTATCGAAATTTCAATTTTTTACAATTAGTAGCACCAGTGTGCCTGCGAGAGCCGTGGCGTGGTACCATTTGAGAGGCTGAAAATGAGTTGCCATCTGCAGTCAGTCTTCCATTACACTGATGTAGAAAATCAGCCTTCGGGATGACGCCACTCTAAACGCCACAGTATTATGTCGCATCCTAACAAATAGAAAACAATGTAATTTTACTGTGGGGGACTTTAAATCACTCGATTCCAAATAAATAGCCAGCTTAGAAAACTATCCACCATTACCTGATTTATAAAGTCTTGAAGAAGTTTGGGGCTCGGGAGTAATGCAGAGTATTCATCAACCTTTTCTCACATTCGGAAGCACGTAAAAGTAATTCCCCATCCTACTCCGGAATGCGCCATTGGACAATCGTTATATTGCTCAGCCTTTGCATGCCCAGAAGAACGCGTTTTCCTTCGATTAACCGGATGTTTGGGAAAAAGTGCGCCATTTCGCTTACCATGCCGGGAGCAAAATTTACGCATCTTTTGTAGATAGCCAGAAACACGGACCAGTATTTAGCTTATAGAATAATTCCACTTATCAATGAAATATTCCCACTGAGCTGATAGGTAAAAAGGATCAGAAATTTATTCGTCAAAATAGAGACAGTTACAACTATTTGCTAGACGCACCTGTTGGGTTGTCAACCATACATAGCCTTATTTCAACGTCTGAATGCGAGTGTGGTTGGTTTACAGAGCCTGGTAAAGACGATGCTGATTAGCTGCTCTAAGAGCACCCTCAAAATGAACACAATTCTCACGTTGAAGACAAACACTGAGACCTTAGCCAATTTCGCACTGCCATGAGATCGGGAAGTGAACAACATCCGAGGTCATGCAAATCGTTAGTTTAGACGTTTGAACAGATTGCTGACATTTGCTGGGGAGGGATACTAATAACAGTGCAACCGATCCAGAAAAAATTCTGGAAAATTGATTCCTCCCTGATTTGTTAGAAAATGCGAAAGCTTTGCCATCTATTAACCCCGAATTTCTGGACATTCACTTCCACCCACTCTATAATGAACGGATGTACATCGGTTTCTTTGAACGGATCTCATGGTTTGGTATACAATACACTGCCTATTCCCTATTATAGCAGAATATCGTGGTTAGTTGGTGCACTGTACCTGGCGTGCTCCAGCGACCTCGGTCCACGCCGATCTGTTATCACTCCAGCAGCGTCCGTCCGAAATTAACAGGGTCGAAACACTAGTCACTAGGTGGAAAAACGGTTTCGCTTCACAAACAGAAACACTGTCAGTATTTGCATGAATGGAAACTTTGAAAATTAGTACACTTCCACTGTTTTACTCTAGGAGGAGACGTTGCAAATGCTTGACCGTGATCACACCAAAAGTCTAAAACACGTGCTAATCGAAGATTACTGGGTGTGGAGCTTCCTTTACGCTTTGCAGTAACGCCACAGTCCGGAGATTCAGCTTGACGTTCATGCGGCCACTTCTGCAGTACTGAACATCAGCCTTCTCTCCCTTGTTTGAACGGAAGATAAACTGCTTGAGAGCTTATGGAAGCTCACCAAACACTTGTCATTAGAAACAACCAGCCTTGGCAACGTCGAAAGCTGTTCAAATTCGAACACCTGAAGAAGGACCAGTCCGGCTGAACCTGGTTTATAGCCACAACCGAGAGTTTTTGAACAGACACCAGTTGTGGCCACCTCAAGTGCGAAAAGTTCTCACCTGAGCCCCCAACCAAACGGCAATAGGAAAAATGTACAAAGCATCAGGAGACCGGAAGTGATATCGGAAATTCGAATGGTCTGTTGACATAGAGAAACTCAGGCTCAAGATGTGGGCTTCCTGAGAAGAACCAAGAGCTATAATTTCACAGGCGTGACTCGCCTGTCAAGTGGGCGGCACAAGACCCAAGAATGCTTCTGCAGGGTGGCCCTGAAAACGTATTCATATAACGATCCAAGGATGGTGCAACTGGAAGACGTATGGAAGCTTACGAGGACGCTTCATACAAAGGGCTTCCAGTCATTCAGTCTTCCAAACTCTGTGCGCACCTTAGCACTAACGGAATATCGGCACCCCGACTGAGTTTCACGCAACGAAAGCGAGGAGGTACAAACGCTGGACGGTCAAATCGTGGCAGGGTTGTTAGCACTTTCCCAACAGCAAGTTTGGAAATGAATATGTTGTTATAATCACTGTACCCCCGACAATAAACTCCACGGGATCAATTTACTCTCCTTGCCCGGTATCACTGATAAAAACACCGAGATTTGATGCATCCGTTCAAATACACACGACAAACGAACGGGATGTCACAACCATAATAGAAGGCCCAGCGCATATACAGTCTCTCAAACATTTTCTGACACACAAGGAGGCCGATAAAGCCGTGGAAGGGGTCCGGAGCATATGCCAGAGGTAATAACGGGACCAACTGAAGTTCCTAAGGGGCCAACATGTGCTTGAACCAAATGGTTCACGGATTCACGGATTGATACACAGAATCGAGGCATTTGCCCATGTTTCCCGGGTTGCTTTTGTTCTTGTCGGTCAGTGGCTGTCGTTCACCTGAAAGGCGCAAATGAAAAAGGGGTGTAGCACTGCTCTTTATGTTCTCAGCGTGGGGCGTTAAGCTTGTCAGCGCGAGGATTCGTATAAATAAATGTCTAATAGACCTTTGAACTGGGTTCTAGAAGCAGCGTGGACAACCGTCGGAGGAAGGTCATTCCACGCACCTGCTACCCGAAGTGAGAAAAAAATTTCTTCTAATGAATGTGTGTGCTCTGAGCTTGAAATTTTTTACTATGTCCTCGCCGTGTGTTTGCTGGGTCAACGGTGAAAAACCTGTTTACCAAGCTTTGTTCAAACAGGACACAAGTAAGAATAAGGTCCCCTCGGAGGAAACGGTACTCCAGGAGAAAAAGATCAAGCATCGCGAGGCGCGTTTCCTAGTCCACGGATTTGATGCCAGCAACCATTCTCGTGACGGCTAGCTGTACACGCTCAATTAGGGTGACGTCTTTCGTGCGTCCTGAGTAGACAACTTGGTTGGCGTACTCCAGGAGCGGTCTGACGTAGGCCCCATAGAATATTTGGAAGCCAATGCGAACAANAAATCCCTTTTGGCATCTATCCTCATGATGTTTTCTGGTCCCTTTTCACCATGCAAAACAAAGGCATTCGTTGAATCCCCTCCAAACGACGTATGGACGCACTTTTAATCATTCAGAGGAAGGTGCCAGTCCAACTGCTTGGCAGCGTCTACATCCATTTGGAGGGCACTGGCACTGGAACTCCAGGATTTCAAGTCGTCCTCAAAACGTAGACATGGACTTGCAAGAACATCTGGGAGGTCGTTGACGTTGACCAGAAACAGCACTGGTCCCAGGACGGAGCCTTGAGAAACTCCAATGGAGGCCGGCGCTGGAGAAAAGTAGGTCGAGCCTATTCTCACTCGGAATGATCTGTCTGATAGGAACGCCTTGGTCCAGCAAAGAATTTTCCCAGGAATCCCGTAAGACTCGAGTTTGTGGAGCAGCGGGATGTGTGGGACCCTGTCGAATGCTTTTGAGTAGTCGAAAAATATGGCATCCGATATGAGTCCCTCGTCCCTGGCTTGGGCTAAGCTGTCCATAAACACGAGCATGTTTGTCACGCAAAAGCTGTTTGGGAGAAATCCGCGTTGAGCTGGAGATATCATATTGCTGGAAGGTGATCTAGGATAGCTCGCTTCAGAATGCGTTCCATCACCTTGCACGGCGCGCTTATAGGCCTGTAGCTGCCAGGCGATAGTCGGTCACCGGATTTGTAGATTGGCGTGACAATCGCTCCCTTCGGAGCAGAGATAAGGCGGCCTTCGTCAAGCGACTGACGAAACACTAGGTGTAGATGATTTGCCAGTGTGGAGGACGGTTCCTTCAGAATCATTGGATGGACCCCGTCGGGCCCCAAAGCGCAGAATGGGGTGATCTTTTGCAAGAATTGACGAACGTCCCTTACCGTGAAGACCAAGTCTCTTAGAGACTGTTAGTAGTTACGCCTTGGCAAGAGTGGATGAGACCAGGACGCTGGGGCTGAGTATAGACAGGCATAGTGTATTTCGTAAGCATCAGATACCACTGTTTGATCACTCGTCGGTTCTTCGCTTCTGTCCCTCAAGGAGAACGCGGATGGCTTGTTTCTGCGGCGATTTCTCATGTGTTCGAACAAGACGTTTTTGTTTTTTCGAGCGAGGTCCAGGATGGCAGCTTGTTTTTCGTATGTTTCAATGGTGGATTTCGTATTTACAGGGGTTCTGCATTTTACGAAATGCCAGATCATCTTCTGTATGCCCTGTAGTTAAGTTTTTGAAAAAAGTTGGAATCTTTTTTCCAGAGGTCGCCGAATCCTTTTTGGCAGCCTCCGGTTCATCCGAGCGCGCGCTGTTTTTTGGGACAAACAGCGCGTCAGCCTCATGAAATTTCTGGAAAATGGTCCTATATAGTTCTTCCACTGGAGCTGGTCCTAGTAGTGAAGCACCATCACGATGATACTACTGATCGGGAGGCACACGAGTAGCATGTCTTGTTCGTAGAATTTCGCTTTGCGTCGATTGAAAAATGGAATTCTGTTGCGCAATTCGCGGGGCCACATTGTAACATTTGCTTATATTTGACCGACGAATGATTGGAGACAATGAGTCTCCAGGAAGAATCGTTCGGGAGAAGATCTGTGTCCAGGTTTTGTAACTAAGATGCAGATTAGAGTTTTGCTTCCTTGTTCAATGGTCTGTAACCGGTCAGTTGGCATTTCCGAATAAATAACTCCACAGCGAAGGCCTTCTTCCTTTCGCTAGTAGTGGAGCACCATCACTCATAACACCCCAAACGGTAAGAGAGGATGAAAAAGAAACCAAGCCAAAAGACACCAAACCGTCTTTTGATCGTGGGAATCATTGTCAATTAAACTACTTTGACTGTTGATAATGCTTTAATTAAACAAATTGTACCCTTGACCTCCAATTTGTCCTACACAACGTTTTCAAACAGAGCGCAGGAGATAGCGCGCCAGAATGGGAGCAAATCAGTCTTTAAGAAAATCTACGATGGAAGATGGTAACTAACTTGCCTAAGAATGTATTTTAAGATGATCTTACAAAAACATATTTGAACGACGCAAAAGTTCAATACTTCTATCGTTGGGCCACTGGTGAATCGGTGGGTTTGGTTTGTGAGGTTTCTCAATGGGATATACACATACTTTTCAGAAAAGGGCATCCCTATCAGATTTTAAAACCATCAGAACTCTCGGAACTGGTTCATTCGGACGTGTGCTCTTAGTCCAACTTAAAGAGACAAAAGCATTTTTCGCCTTAAAAGTCATGGACAAAGAAAAAGTAAGTTCGTTGCATCCATTTGATTAAGCAATCAGATAGTGAAGCTCAAACAAGTTGACCACATCCTGAACGAGAAGCGAATTCTGGCAGCCGTCGACTTCCCATTCTTCATCAAGCTTTTCTATAGTTTCAAGGTAGATGTTCGTAAATAGCCTCTTCCCTAAATTGATTCAGAACGAGCACTATCTGTTTCTCGCTCTGGAGTATGTACAGGGTGGAGAAATGTTTTCCCATTTAAGAAGGCGTGGAAGATTCAGGTGAGGCTTAGTAAAGAAAGAAATCACTAATTCAAGTCAGTGATTCGGCAGCAAAATTTTACGCAAGTCAGGTTGTGCTGGCTTTCGAATACCTTCACTTCATGGAAGTTTTGTACCGGGACTTGAAACCTGAGAACATTCTACTGGATCAGCATGGATATATAAAGGTTTGTAAAAAATATCCGTCCAATGCTTTAATTATAACACACAGTCTAACTTGGTAATGTTTTGGAATATTGGTAGCTCGGGTGTATTGGTTGGTAATTGATCAGGTGGCTGTTGGTCTGTTCGCCGAGCTTGGCAATTGATTTGCAATTGATTTGCACCATTCGAGGAGACGTCTTCGGCGCGCACTTCTTCTTCAGCGCACTGAAGGTGTCTCCTCGAATGGTGATGAAACGTTTGCAAATCAATTGCCAAGCTCGGCGAACAGATCAACAGCCACCTGATCAATTACCAACAGTCTAACTTCTTAAAATGCGCATATGTGAGCCCTCAAATAACTGGCGATAACCCTTCAAAAGTATTGTTTTCTTATTATGGAGGGCAAACAGTAAATCCGATTGCAGTGACCGTAAAAACTAAACCGTTCCGGGTATTCATAAAGCTGCTAAGTTGGAGGACAATTGTGAAGTTTTAGTCCATGGAGAGTTTTTCACACCACCCGAGTGTTTGCAGTGTAGAAAAGGTAGAAAGATCTGCTTGCGGATTAACCACGACTATCCTTCGGCCTAATGAGTTCATACTGCTTCTGTCAGTAATCGGAAATTTTGAGGTGAAAAACTCGGTGGGTTTCGTCCCCTAGCTTCCAATGTAGACTCTACTGACATGTGACAAGTGAAGCTCGCCAAATAATGACACTTTTCGAAATAGTGGCCTTTGAGAATTGCTATGGCAGGTGAAATAAACCTTCTGACATGTTGCGTTTTTCAGATCCGCGACAGAATTCTAGTTGTGAAGCGTTTGAAAAGATTCTACAGGGCGTTCAGATGTAATATTCTTTTGGTGAAAGCTGCCATGTTACCAAACGGAGGCACTTCGTTCAAGATACTGCTATGTCACTAGAGCGGGGGCAGTAGTTCAGGTGTTAGAGTTGCTTTTGAAACGAGGTTCTTTCGTTTAGTAAGTTTGCGCGATAACCACTGCACGTTCCTGAAAGAAAGCTTCCCTGCAGTTAGGAGCTTGACTGCTGGTGCCTGTTAGAGCAAGGCGACTTTCTTTGAAATCAGTAGTACCTGTCCAGCGACTCTTGTCTCAATAGTCCAGGTGACCCAAACTGCAGTCGTTACTGTCTGCAGCAGAAAGGATTTAATATGATTAAGACTCGCTACAATGGATGGTAATGAAGAATGCAGAATCCACTGCTCTCGATCCTTCAGTTAGGTAGGCTGGCTGAGGTATGCCTAGTGAAGTTTTAGGGGATATACTCTCTTCCTCACTTACATTTAGCATCTCCTTCAAAAAAATATCCATGATCTCAAACTTCCTGTTTCCAAGAGGGATGTGGGCGAATATTTTCAGATTGGAAGGCGGTTATGAGAGAAAGAAGATGCACTAACCTTTAGTTCTTTTCATTCTCGTCAATCTTTTCGATGGCCGTTGCGTGCATAGAAACGACTTTTGTGAGTACATGAACTATTACGTCTTTCGGTACACAAAGTGAACCTGAAACCAATTGCAATTATATTTCAAAAATGGTTCAGATCTAAACGCACGGATGGGAATGGCGTTGGAAAATCATGCAAGCGCACGAACAAGAATGGTCTTGGAAAATCTTTTAAACCGTTCATATCATGACGTACATAGTGGTTTCCACAGAGATGGCACAACTAAGCTCAAACCAGATTGTTAGCGTCGTAAAGAAAATAGTACTAAAAGGTAGACTAAAATCTGCCTAAGTAAAGCAATGCATGCATCTTCAACTACAGACAGAAGACTCGGTTAAGTCAATTGCCAATTATACTTTGCATACGAATGTGCTGCATAAGGACCCTTCAGGCTTGGTTTCACATCCTTTTAGAGTTTGCGCAATACTTGTCACCCAAATCGTATGGGGCTTCTAGAATCTCTTCGACTACCCACTTCTCATTCTGAGGAATCATTTAATTACCTTTGGATAAAAGTGAAATTTAGAAAGTTTAATCAGTGGGAAAGACAGTCTGTCATTAATGCGCACAACAAAATGATCATGATCATTTGCTCTCATCTTATCATTCATGACTTCCATTTTTATGGAGATTCCTTTATCGCTGGTCTCAATATATGTGGATCACCTAACTTCGAAAACTCTCACTTTTCAACTATTTTGTTTGATAAATCGTAGGCATGGGTATGATAGCCGAAAACATATTTTTTAAAATCTTTTTTCACAAAAATGCGGCTTCTTTAGTCTTCACTATTTTTGTGAATTATGTACCCTGAGGAGCATTTCTGACCACAATGGGCGAAGCAACAATAACTTACTCCGTAGCCTACAAGAGATGTACGGCGTGCAACATTAATTAAACCGTTTTCGAAGGGTTTTGAAAGAAGTACACTAAATGATATTAAACGATGTCACATTTTTCCAGTTGTCTCAGCGCGGCAAATGATTTGATCAGAGAAGGTCAGAAGTTCACCAGGTAAAGCTGAGTCAACATGCGTCTAGGTTATGTCTAACAGAATAGTTTGTGAACACAGGCTTTCGACAGCAGCGTCGGTTCTTCAGATTTAACTGCTCGCCAAACCAGTACCGATTTCACTGATACAGAATACAGGAAATGACATGATGTGTGTCACCGGCCGTCCAATGTTTTGCTGTTGTAGGGTGTCATATCAAGCACATACAAATAATATAAGAAAAATGTCTGTGTTCTGCGTCTGCTTGTACTCCGAGACTGAAAGCGTCAGTTTCTTAGCGGACACCTGAATCACCCTTCAGTTCCTACTGGTGAATTTCACCAATCATATACAATCTCCTTAGTTCACAGTACTGCAGTGGAGAAAAGGGGTTTTGTTTACTACAGCATTAAAACGCAGATTCCCAAAGAGCGACAAAGAGCGTGAACAATAAACTATCCATCGCGGGTGTTTATCGCGGAGTATTTATGATTTTTTGTCGTTTCGTTAGAAATATTTAATTGCCGTTCATTTTGAAGCTTCATCCCAGACGAAAATATCAGTAGATTTATCGTGCACGCTGAACATGCATCTCGAGCTTAAGTGAAATTCTGGAACCTCCGTCATTTTGTTGCACTTTTGCATAAAAGTGGCTCCTTTTTTCTATCTTCTTGTTCGGGGTTACGTGAAGACTATTAAATATACATTCAAATAAGAAGGGTGTTTAAAAAGCTTACTTTGAATGGCGCTAAAAGAAGTCTTAAAATCTGGATGAAAGTCACCGCCCTTCGAGAAAAGCAGCCCAGTACGCCTCAACAAGGTGGCAACGGAAATAAAAATCCTATTCCTCCAATTAGCAACACAACAAACGCAACCAAAATCTTTGATGGTAAATCATCCCCAACGTTTTAAAAGAAAAAACAGTCGAACTTGGTGCTAAGTTTGTGGAAAGTTTATAAACACTGAGACAAAGGGCTATTCTCCTTCTAAAATTAAAACGAATAAATTCTTTGCTGATATTAATTTTGCATGAGAGATTGATAGAATCTGGCGAAGTCTCAAACGTACTCAAGTTTAGTGGTTTATGAAAAGAGTCGATCTCAGTTGCTCTTTTTCCCCTAAAAGCGATTTAGCCTACGTTCTATTTTTGGTTCTTCTTTTTTAAACTTCGTTTTGATTTGAAAATCAAGCGCTTTGGCCAATTTCCGCATAAAACCTGGCGACAGCAGGGTTCGAAAAGGATCTGGTTGGACCATTTTATCCAGCTCTGAAATCAGTGCATTAGTTGAGTGCTATGGGCTTCCGCTCGCTTAAGATAACTGGTTTAGGCAACCAATTAAGCCCCATATTCATAAGCGGCGTGGCAATAAAGTTTGCCGCACGTCAACAGCAACCGAAATAATTTGGCCTGATAATCACTTACCATTCTTCTGCTTTTTGTATGCACCTTTTCAGGCAGTTTGACATGTTGATTCAAGAATTCATTCCAACTTCCGTGTCTACCGTAAAATGACTGAAGAGAACTGAAACAAGGAGTCTTGTGGTTTGACAGTTTTATGCCATCCAAGTACCAAATTGTGCCTACATTTTGGGAGGTGTAAGCCACCTTAAACAATAGTGGTATACGTGAAATAGCCTTGTATGTGGATCGGAGTCACGAAATTGTGCACGTTTCCCACTCGATCTTGCCAGGTATGCTCATGATGCCGCATGGCCTGGAATCCCCGGTGTCAGACTGACTCTTGACTAATTTCTTATCCAGTGACAATATAATCATTGATAACCGTCCAGTATCAACAAAATGGGCTAGTGCCATCAGGGTTTGAGTACCGGCTTTGCAATGAAAGCCGATACCCATGAGTCTGGACCATGTATGACCGCATGGGCTGTCTGCCCAAGTTAGTGAACCTCGTAAATGCAGTCCTGTATGTGATATCATATTTAGTGTCCAGTGTGGGTAAGCTCTAATTAAAGGGGATATCGTGCATTCAGAAACAAGTGAGCGTAAGGTGTTTCATAAAAAATCAACTGCGAATCCCAAAGGCAATCATGATGTCACATAACATTTGAAATTTTACAGCCTATAATTGGGAGCAGACATAGGAAGTACCATTTCCAGCAGCTTTCACGAGTGATTTTCATTAGTAATACCACTGTCAATCTTTTTTCCTAGTCATCCGGGTCTACGTTTTTTCAAGACTCCCTGGTTTGTGCCTTCTTTTGTTATTTGAGCTTCGGTGATCGCAGTTTGTTACCAGCGCTGAAATCTCCTTAATTTTTTGGTTAGAACGCTTGATGGTCTCTGCCTCAGAGCATCGGTATCTGAATATCTGAGTGTAGTATGTTCGGGAATTGTTGCACACGTGTCCTGTCAAAGTCTGTAAGCCTAAATGTGATTTTCCTTATATCCGTTCCATATTTGGTGTACCTGACCCTTAAACACGGTAAATTAGTTTTAAAAGCGAACTATTATATTTGTTTTTTGATGCTTAAAAACATCACATTGTTACTGTTTAAAAGACATTCCCTTATTTGGAGTCATCACAAGCCTATAAATGGGAGTACTTTCCGGTTTTCCAAAAACTACATAGTGTAACTACATTTCTCCTGATGAATGAATACCGTTGTGCACAAAAAGGATTGGTTATCACCTTTACTATTACAAATGACGATATTTAAACTAGGGTGTAATAATTTTGGAGTCTATGTTTTTGGGGTAAGACCCTATCAAGTCATATCAAAGGTTAGCAACGTCAAATTAATTACGAAGGAGTGCAAAATACACAGTTTGAGCTTTGATACCTGGTGGATAAATGACCCGCGTGGATAGCGGAAGTCGTTTTTTAACGTCAGACATCAGTGTTCATTAAGGTCATTGAAAACCCCTTAGCTACTCCCCGGTAGGGAATGGCCATAGGAAAACATAATTTAATATCTCGAATGTTGCACCAATCAAAACGTGAGACGGTTCCTGTAAAACATACTTAGTGGGAGAATATTACGGACCTGCTGTTCATCTGAATCCCATTAGCACTAATTGAATTTGCATATGAATGCATTTTTAGCAGAGAACATTGTTGTGGTGATGCCAACGTGTTAAACAGGGTGTATTAGTGAGTTGGGTGACTTTACTAGGTCATATAAAGCACAAACCCAGGCGGCACATCTCAGACGTTGTATATGGCCAAGGCTGGTGACGACTGGGTCATCAGACGCAATCTATATGTTTGTTCATTCATACCCAATCGAAGAAAATACTGGTGCAGCTGATGAAGTTGACAGAGTGGGTGGGCAGAGATTTTGAGTCACTCAGCGTGTGTTCGCCGTATAGTCTTGCAAAATACTACCGGTGTATACGCTCATTCAGTCTGTCGCGTGGATCCCGTTGAATCAGGTAAGAAACTAGCGGCTCCTTCATAGTTTATCGTCCGGGTTCCGTCGGGTAGTGAAAATCGTGTGCGTTCCCTGTATTCATTGATTCTAACCTGCGGTTTCCTGAATATTTGCCCGATATACTAGGTGGCATATTCTATTCACCTAATATGGTGAAAACAATTAATGCATTTTTTTGAGTCGATGGTTTGTTTTGTTAAACAAGATGTCTCTGGACCATGTTATCTAGTATCATGGTCTTTAAATTGCACCTAAGGTTTCGTTGCTGTAGGATATACCCACACAAGCTTTCTGAGTTTTGTCTCTCCGTAGTTTCGTATTATTCGGAGATGTGATACATGTTTTCGGATGGAGTCCTTTGGATATCCATTTATCCGGGCACCTGCTACAAATTATTAGTAGTTCTTCTTTTTATACGTGAACACAATCCATTGATCCTATCTATGGCTGACTTGCAAACGTCTCTTCACCGTACGAAGAGACAAAATGATCAGAGCAAGGTTGGGTTGGTACGTTCCCTTTGCCCGTGTGCTTTCAATTGGCATTTGAAGGCTATTTATTATCTCTTAACGTGATTGCCCAGTTGAGTGACGGTGACAGTTTTCTGTCAATTTGTCGGTCCGTTAGTGATCCTTGTTGTGTTGTGGTCCGTGTTTCATTGAATGGATTGATTGTCGCGATGCATTCTGTTTCAGTAGTTTATTCGTTCGTTTTGGTTGGCTCATTCGGGAGTTGCATTGCGTTGTGGCCTGAGTTTCGTGATACTGATTACTGGGTTGCACTACCCTATTTTCTCCACTGTAACGACTGGTGTCCTTGCATCCGCATCGGCAAACAAATTAGAAGCCCCTCATCAGTAACCAAAAAATCTCACCGGAGCACATTACCAGCATCCACTTCTACGACGAGCATAATTCTATGGGACTTGATACAACCTTGGTACCAGATACCAGGGAGTGGGATTCTTTAGCTGTGATATGGATAAGGCTTTTCGTCATATCCATTTCATTCTCTAAGCTGTGCTTGAGATCACAAATACGTGGGGACTAGACGGAATGTTGAACAGGGAAACGAAGTAGGCAAATTGGGAGAAAACTGTTAGCAACCAGCAGGATCGGGGACAGGAAGTAAAGTGTGGCTGATAAGACGATGGGTGGGTTTTTCCCACTGACACACAACATCGTTTCTGAAAGTTGCTAAATTCATGTCCATTTACGGGATGAGTCAAATCACACAGAAATGTTGCTCCAAGGAATCTCTAAATGTATTTCAACAACATCTATTCCATCTGCGTGCATAGGTTTATATCCCTCACCACAAAAAATGCCAACATCAAATTTGGTTCTCAACCAGAACACTTAACAGCCAACGAATATCGGTTTTCCAAATCTTGAAATCTCCCTCGAACACTGTATTAGAAATTTTTAGCACCAAGCAGATATGATAAACCTTCATGCACTAAACTACAAATATTGACGTCCCCGTCACACTTATTCAGAATCACGGATGACTGGGCTTAAGTCTTTCACCTAGGTGCTTGCAGAGTATTTACCGGGAATCCAAAACGTAAAACATACCTGACAAAATGTGCAAGATTCATCATATACGTGTTTCACAATGGTCACAAAAGGGCTCTTAGATATCAAGAGCCTTCGGTATCGCTATATTTCGTTTTTAAAACCGCAACTTTACAATAGTGGTGACTGCAGAATTGCATACAACGTATATGAGACGAAAGATTCAAAAAGTGTAAGTAGAAACCTGCAGGAATTCTCCTGCTTCAACTAAAAGCAGAGTAATTTGCGCACACTATGATTGAGATGAGGATGAGATCAAAAGACATGAGTGCAATTCCAGTGAACTTACACCACAGCAGGTCGATGGGAAACTACAAACGTCACATTTTATACGGTCCGTCTCACAAAATGCACTCAAACTTTATATCCTCCTTAAAAAGCCGTTTTTTCCTAAATATAAGGACTTGATTCTTGTGCCACTTTTATAAACAAGGCCTACTGGTACGAACTGTTAAAACCTATCGTGTCCCGTTTCGTTTAATGTCTTCCGCAAATGACACTTCAGGTGACTGTGCCACCCATACTTTGGTCTTTATACCGTTTTCACGTGCAATTGGTAGAGATCGGTAGGCCAGAAAATACTGAACGGAATACGGCACCGGTTGGCCGAATAACCCACCTTGTAATGGATTCTTCATAGAAACGTCTGTGTGTGCTCATTACCGTAACGAGCAATA
Organism: Opisthorchis viverrini; assembly: GCF_000715545.1. Lineage (NCBI taxonomy): Eukaryota > Metazoa > Platyhelminthes > Trematoda > Opisthorchiida > Opisthorchiidae > Opisthorchis > Opisthorchis viverrini. Next base: position 49,724 of record NW_008751931.1, read on the forward strand.
GGATATAAGTCTTCGTATTTTATAACTCTCTTTCTAAATTTCCTAGGTCACAACGCAGATAGGTAAAAAGCTTACTGTGTCTTGGAATGAACTGGCCAACGATAGCGACGAACGTCCACTCAAGTCTATATATAGATGACCATATCACTATACAGCTCATTCCTTATACAAACAACTGGAAAATTGAAGAATCAAAAACCGATGAAACGACTTGCATTTCAGGCTATCCTAGCCAACTTCTGGGAAGTGGGGTCTTATTGTATCAGTCCCATCAGTGTGCTGCTACAAAAGTCATGAGTGGCTCTCAATTAGCCCACTCTGAATCGGAGAGTGTTTCATGCGTGGACAATGTGAGTCGCGGTTTGACAACTAGTAAAAGGTTCTTTTAGCAAGAAAGCAGCCAGTGAATATTTAGCTGGGGGAAGAAGAGTCAATAGGTCCAGCCCTCAAATTTCTATCAATCTACATGAGACTACGAGTAATTGGAAAAACAGTGTTCAGTAACATGGTAGACATGCCCTCTGCGGACAAATGATGTGAGGCGTCTTCAGGTTTTTGACCACCGATGCCTCAGAAGCATGGCTGGAATGCGTCAGCGTGTTAGTAACGGGGTGCTTAGAAAACGGCTTCCTGGTTGTGCTGCAGGCACTTCAATCCGAGAAAACATCCAGCATCATCGAATACGATGGCTTGGTCATGTGCTACGCATGCTGTCTACAGAGACGAGTGTCGTTCTCCGTGCCTCCTTCAAGATGGCGCAAACATGACTTGGCAGAAAAGAGTGAAAGGGATCACGAAGAGTTTGGGTGTTGTTGGTGTTGTACGACTTCCAGGATGTGGTCTCAGTGACCCTATCCTTGATTGGCTGGAGACCTTGCAAGAAATGGCGGCTAATCAATGTCAGTGGCGTTCGTGCTGTCAGTTTCTTTCCAGGTTGTTTGATTGAGCGATTGGAGGTGTAGGCAGCTCAGAATGCTTGACATAGGCCAGAACTAGGTCCCCCTCCCCCACCCTTTTTCTCCTCTTCTCACTCCAGGGGTTTTAATATAATTATATATATATATATATAACTGCATGAAGGTTTTCATTGTACGGCAGCGGAGCATCACTGCCAACTCTGATGTTGCTGTTTTTGAGGGTGATAATGTCAGTCAGCAGCAGTTAATGAACGGATTATATCGAAAATTATGTAGTATTAACCAGATATATGGCACAGTCCGAATGCAGAAACGCACCATCCTGAAGAATCATTCTTCGAGTTCATGGCGCTGGAGAAGAGAACAGACGAAACAATAACTGTATGAATAAGGTTTTAAGTTTTGCAACATTATCTGTCCATTCAATCCATATAGTCGTTTACGATATCCGGCTGGGGACTGCATCAGCGATTGTTTGCCACAAGCCGTCGACAAACCAATCCATTCGTGTTTCCTAAGAATCTTGGCCAAAGATGTCGACTTTCTGGCCACCGACGTTCATTGAGAACACAGGATTGGTAATGTTGGGGCACGTGATCTCGTTTTTGGAAGAGAAGTTGTGAAAGCCCAGAGAATACGCGGGGTTGGTCAGGTGCTCTGACTGCTAAAAGCCTATGTGCCACACTAAGCTTCCTTCTTTCAAGAATGTGCAAGGTGGCAATGGACTATGTTAAAGCAAATTGCAAAATAGAAGCAAATTTCAGGACCCATGATCGGTAAACCTGGTATCAGGAGCTGCTGCAACCTATCAGAACGGGTCTAATATCTTGGAATATTTTCACAATTGACCCCATGAAGTACACCCTAATGGAAAAGTATGGAAAAATTGTCCTTGATGCCTAGACACGAAAATGAAACTGACTTGTAGTCATAGTACCAGACTTACAATCCCAGGTTGCTAATTCCAGCTTTGTCCTTCAAAATTCTATTTTCTCCTGATGCTCCGGGCCCCATTGACAAGCAAGGCTGTGGCGAATTAAATCAAATGAAGTCCGAAAAAGGTATTTTTAGGAGCGTTTGACGAATTATCGGACAGTTTCAGCCACCCGGGCTTTCCGTTTTGTAAAGCTATTTGAAATGGAGTACGCTGTGGATTTCTGTAGACAGCTACAAACCGGTCAGCACCATTGCTGAAAAATGAGTGTTTTGGGGCTTACGGTGGGGCTTCTTTTTCTGATTATTTTAATACGCAGTATGTCGCAGCAGAGCGAAGTCCAGTTTCCGGAAAGTCAATAATGGTGATGTTAAACTCATATGAAATATGACATTGGTAACAATATTCACGCAAATACTACTTTGTTACTTAAAACAAGCAACAGCAGGACAGCAATTTTCGTTTCTACTTCCACCTTTGTATAAGCAGTTTAAGACGCTTTTCGTGTCTACTTTGAAATAAAAGTGAAACTATGTTTCAGAAAAGTAAAGTCCATAAAATACACTCTTTTGTACCAGCGATTTCAATAATGTGGTCCTTCTCCAAGCCCCTCTTATACTACTTTGTCTCTTAAAAGCAAAGTATCAAAACCCGTGGTAGAAAACGTGCATGCCAAATCAAAACTCGTCTCAGCTGCAGTCACCACTTCCTCTCATACCATGCTAAGGTGTGGAAATTCTGGCTCATCACTGTAATGACGACACTACATATTATAAACTTGAGGGTGTATGTGTAGTCCACCATCGTCTTCGACGATCAAACGAGTTTATTGGATAATTCATATTATGTGAATTCATTAATAACCGGAAAAAGCCACAAGTCGGGATGATTGATAATAGTTTTACGTACTTGTGTTGAAACGAACAAATTACAGGCTATTTGTTGTCAGATATTCATGAAGAACACCTAATGAAATAGTTATAGGCAATCCTCGATCTAGAGTTGGTTTATATTAGGTTGCAAAATATTCTTCCTGGTTACTCAGCTCGGAAAGTACATTGGTTTGTTAGCATTTTGGATAGTGTATTTGAAAATGTCCGAAGATTGACATGGAATATTTTGTTAGCGAGATACAACTACAGATTTCTGATGAACTGTACTCAGATAGTGGATGAGGTACGCTTTGAAAATTGTACTGGTGGGTTCTTTTTACCACCAGACTCAATCTGTTTATAAGCGTATGACTTCAGGAAGCAGAAATTGTACCGCAGAAGCTAAAGACATAAGTAGGATACAACACAAAAAGCAGTATAACGACTCACTAAAATTATATTTATTCTTCGAGAAATACACTCATTTGCAAATCAGTTTGGTTTTCAAGAGAGACTCAACTAAATCTCTCGTTTATGATGTTCTAGTTATTCTTTCTTACTAAACGGAAAAGCTATTCTGAATTTGCTTCTTGTGGGAGAGACTTGCATCCTTTTTGGGCGACTGAAAGTTTGACTAATACTGCACAGTGCAGGTTTTTCAGAATGCCTGCTGTTGGCCAGCACTTCCCCCTTCTATCCAATCGTCTTTTCTTACTTCAAGACTTCAGATATGATTTGCCAAGATCTTTCAATATATGGCTTTGAGGCACCAGTGTCCACACCAATGTTTCTGCTTCTGATAATGAACGTGACAGCTGGAAACAACATAACACAGTTTTTTAATAGTTTTTCTACATGCAGTAAAAGAGTGGAAGTCATTTCATAATTGACTCACTCTGGAACAGTGCCTTCTAATCTAATCAGTCGTGATTGGTATCATTACCCGTCGGTCAGCATCATTATCATCCGGAATGGTGATGACTGCATTGAACAAGGACATAAGAAATTCTGGCGCTTTTTGTTCGAAGAGACTGTGTAGCGATGACGTCAGGTTTTCGTCATTCACCAGGATTTTCCATCACTGTTCGTAGAAAAATAGGGATGGGGTATGCGCTCAGTCGCCAAGGATGCCAAGAATCGTACTTTGCCCTCGCACTTCACATTACTAAATATGGTAAATAACTTCTAAATTGGCAGCACTATTATTTCTTTCGGCGCAAAGACCCACTCACGGTGTTGATGTGAAGAAAAAAACTGAAAACTGTATCCATACTCCACAAGCGACAGTATTTTCGTTTTACAAGTAGACAGTAAATTAACCTTTCAGGTAGACGAGTTATCATGCTTGTGAAAAGTTGAAAGCTTCACGATGGGATATTCTTAGCGAATATACTTTACGCTGTCACTGCCACATATCCGTTGTCAGCTTCCGCATGATGCGCATATTCAGGATGTGCCGTTGAATAAGTATGATTTAATTTTAAGAGAATTATTGAACGTATTTTGCAAGGATCTCAAAAGTGCATGTAAATAGCTGTATTCTATGGCCACATTTCTTACTTTTTGCCCAGTTAAACTAGTCACCTCTTTATCTTAAAAATCAATCAGCGTAGTATTAGCAAAGGTGATAGTAACCGTCCACAGTCCGCTTTGATTCAGAACTGCTCGAATGGCTACGATGCATCAAGTTTAAAACTCATTAAATTATTCATTAATTAGTTTATTTAGTGCACCAGGGCCGTCTCTGTTCGTAAAATCCTGCTACTCTTCGGATTGGTATGTCTCACATTTATGACAGCTTTGGATACTATTAGGTAAATAGCGTCACTGTCGGCAGTTATTGTTGTTCATTTCATTTTGTGTGCTCACCAGAGTTGTTTTGTAACCATCCTCTAACGCAATAAACCTGGCGTCTGTTGTTTCCATTGCCTAAGATTTTTTAGCAATATTTTGACCTTTGGCTTTAAAGGAAGCTATTTAGCCAAACAAATGTGTTTGACGATGTCCATATGAATGCGGTTAGCCATTTCCATCACATTTGAATAATCTAACCTTTAGGGAAGCCAGTTAGGTTCAGATCGCTAGTCTTTTACCATGCATTTCATGGTTTTCATCCTACCATCACAGTAGTCAGGGGTTTTGGGGGTCATGTGGCAGAGCCGATTGGCGCATTCGATCAAGTCACGTGTATTGTCCACATGAATGCAGTAATTGACCGACTGACCGTGTCCGTTCATCATCACTTGTCGGCTGCTTTGGTTTGAGCGTTACAGCTTCACGTGATACACTGGCCGGAAAAATCAAGGATCAATACTGTAACAGTTAGTAAGCAGAATTTGACATTTGAACTGTACTGTCAAAACATTATGGGATAAATTATATACCATGACAGGAATAGTTGGAAGTTTGACTCACTATAAAAATCGAAACACGGGTATCGAGTAACCACTTCGGATACTGGTAAAAATGTGTTTTGAGTCAAATGGCTGGAAAGCGTTCTTGCTACCAAGTTGAATTGAACTACCGCGTCGAGGCGGAATATAGGTAGTTCGGGTGCACTGCTTGGCTGGTGGTCTCTTCACCGAGCTTGGCAGTTCGATTGCAAAAACGGCCCACCCCACCTCGCTCTGACGATGTTACCTCAATTGGTGATGAAATATCTACAATCCAACTAACAAAATCCGCAAACTAATCAACACTCACTCACACCGTTGTTGAGCAGTGCTGGTTGGAGCCCATCCGGATCAGCAGCCGGATGGTGCTTCAAGGGAGAATGGCATATTTGCGATTCATAAACTAGTAAATTTTAGATACTATCCTGGATGACCTCATTCATAGCCACCTTTTCCGTCCCGTTTTGTGTATTAGCTGATAAGATTTCCGGAAATCTCCAGCTCGTTCATTTTTAGCGCACTTTGATTCTACCGGATTACTCAATTTGCGCGAAAACTACGCTTGATCAGACTCCTAGGATCCCGTGCGGTTAAATTATGCCGAGTGTTTGATAGGATACGATATCTCACATCGACCACAGATAATCTGAAATCCAGTGTTCACTTGGTGGAACCCCATAAACCCCACTTATCAAGTTCTCTGTCATACTAGTGAAGACACTTACCTCGTCTCACGCACGATAGGCGTCTTCTGAGAATGCGGCTTTTAACGCTTTGCATAGGCTCGTTTGATAAAACTGTCTACCTTGTGGATTAGAATGATTTTCGACGGTCAAAAGAGGAGTGTGTATCATCGGTCTTCACGGGAAGAACTTAGAGGACTAAGGCATGTAAATTGCATGACCCGAATGGGTGTGGGCGGATCAGAAAGGCCAGCAGTCTAGAATAAAGCCTGGATACTGGGTGCTGATGGCTGTAGTGTCACTCAGGTTCCATGGTTTTCACTCACTGGCCAGCTAATTCTGTTGGCTTACCCTTACGCATAACCCGGAATCAAATGACGGATACTGTTTCCGCTAGCCGGCATTCAAACAGCTTGATCATAGCTACTTTCGTGTAACCAATGATACCGGGAGTTCTCGCCCAAGGAGCTGAGATCTTTAACAATATTGGTGTAATCCCTCCACAGTAAATACAGAAGTACCCGAAATTCACAGGCGTTAGCACCTGGATGATAAGATTTCCGTAATATTGGCTGCTGTTCTACGATTCAGGTTTTCAGATGTCTATCGATACAGTGTCCAGAAAGTGCACCACAGCAGCTTGTTGGCCAGTCTGAATCGGAGTTTGCACACCAATGGCCCCGATGAAAACAGAGTATGAGTTCTGACAAGCAAACACAAAACGGTGGCGCGCTATTAGTCAGTTTTTTGGATATAATACTCATCTTTCAACACTAGTAATTTTTGGGGCACAGGAAGTGAGTTGAGAGACAATATTGAGGAAGTAAGTGAATCGTAAGTGACTACGTGTTTTAGCTCACCCTGCTGATTGCAGTAAATAAGGCCATCTTGATGAAGACACCATCCATCGGTTGACGCAGCATGAAATTATTGGTATTATTACTCTCATGGTTGTGTACTCGCGCAAGCCTAGGTAGAAGCGCCATTAAGGACCTCAACCAAAGCCTTTGATGCTAATAACTTGTTGGTATCAGACCAGCAGCGCGGTAGAAATTTTGTGGGACATGTCATCACACATGTTTCGACCCACAAATTTGACGGCCAGGAGGCTGTTAATCTGACTTCCATCCACTGAGCAACCTAGTGGGGGAGGCTGTGCGCGTGTCCCAATGATGGTTTCCTGTATAGCTGATTTATTCACAAATCGTCAGAACACGGTGCAGGCTGTCCGTGGCGGAGTAACAACAATGACATAAAAAAGATGCAGTATAATTCTAGAGTTCCAAAGGCTTTTTCGAAAGGTGGTAACGTTGAATCGGGACAGACCCATGCATCTTCCTCGCCAACCGCTCAGATATGTACTTTAGCATGTACTAGAAACCACTGTAGCTAGTTGCGTGATTGATTCATTATCATCAACTGCTGTAAAGTGTTTGTAGTTGTCACAGTTTCGATCTCCGATGACTTGGGAAACTAGGGGCGGATAGATGCTCACTGGAGCAGTAGCCGATACGCTTGATGTGCGGATCCAGGAGTGAGAGTGAATTTTCCATTGTTGGGATCGGGACGAGCTACTCATTAAAGGTGATAGATTCGGCGCCTCCCCGCGCCATCGGGACAGCAGCTGGACCGTCTCTCTCAATGTCCCTGAGGAATTAGTCTTGTTCTCGGACTGTTTGAAAGTGCTTTCGACTAGTATGCGACACGTGTGGACAGCTCATCCTTACTGGATTGTAAATTCTCCCCAAAAACCACTCAACGTCCCTCAAAGTCATTCATTTGCTGTCCCCACCAGACAACGGTGGTTTTTCCGTTCTCTGCTTGCAACTACTAGGTTTATGGCCCACATCAATAGGCCAGGAGCACCGTAGCGCCAAATCTTCGGCGCATATACTGCTGTTTTGCGAAATGCCCTTTAGTCTTTGTCCGATTGGCAGCGCAGTCATTACCTAAATCAAATAACTAATACAACCACACAGCTAGGCTAATTTCTCGGCTCGTTCGTAAGCATAAGGTTCCGTCTTGGTCTATCAAGCCCTATGGCAGTACTTCACATTTTACATGTGCAAAGAATGTACCAAACCGTTTGGCAGAACTATTTAGTTTGTTTGGTAATTTTTCCACGTCCCGGCGAAGTCAGATCCGAGAAGACCTGTGATGTTTGAAGATTTGACAACTTTGATAGAATGTCCTTGGAAAATTTCAACTCCACAGGTACCAGAGACTGGCAGTGAGTGATCGGACGAAGGTGGTGAAAAAAGGTTGCGGACATTACGGGATGTAGCAAGAGCTTACAACAGTCAACAGACTTCTCCGTGCGGTACCTAAAGTGGGGGGGGGTGGCAGAATGTTATGGGACATCTTTGCCTCACAGACACCGTCATTATGCCAGATGATTAATTTTCATGTCGAGATGACAACCAATATTGATTGTTAGCAGCAGCGTCCCTGTTCCAAAATCTGTCAGAGACTTACACAACCATCTTAGCTTTCACGGATGTCTCGCACCCTGTCCATCGAGACTTGGAAAGAAAATTCACGAGGCCACTTTTCAATGTCACAGGTACCTAGCCAGTTTCACAATGGCTTTCACCGTGTTCGTGTACTCTTTCCGAAGATTCTCAAAGAACCTCATCTTCGGTTTCGAATGGGAAAAACTATCATTTCTGATTCAAATATTGCAGGTAGAAACGGAAAAATGCTTGTTTTTGTCCTCATTCCATGTGACGATCAAAATATCCGGTCGAATGCGCTGGAAGATGAATTTCAGAGATAAGTGCTGGGTTACACGTGAATTTTGACGCCAAACGAAATGGAAAGTTCAAGCCAGGGAAGGAAGACAAAATGCATGGAGCCATCGTTGGGTACGAATATTCCGAGATATCTGGCAAACTAGAGGAGAGATATGAGGGAAACTGGGGAAAGAATATGATAACACTAACATGCTTTTACATGACTATCTTTCTATATACACATTAAGTTGCTTCATTGTAGGGTATCACATGTTTTAGGGCACTTGGGGAGATTTATTTTCCCATTGTCCATGTTTACCGGGATCGACGGTTTTTACCTTAAGTTTCACTGCTTGGATTGAAATCCTGGCAGCAAACAGGTTACCCTATTTACCCAAAGGAAATCGCCATTTATTATTAACTGGGTGGCAAGTCTTTTTGTTTGTACTTTAAGGACCCATTTTCCAGTCTGCAGGTGTCATATTTACCACCCATGCACGTCCCTATGTGTTGGGACGGCTTTGTACCGGTGGATTTATCGAGTAGTGTCCATTATATAATCATCATGAATCAATTCGGAATGAACGGGCAATTGTAGGTGTATTTTTTCCAGCACACTCCGAGTTTGTCGCGAGGATTTTTGAGTAAACTGACCAGTGCCATTATGTTCTTCAATCTTGCTGACCACAGAATAGACAAGATATCAAAATTGTGCTCTGAGACTAACCACTCAGTGTGAACAGTCGGCTGCCTTTGCCGCAACGTTTGATCGCATTGTGGTAAAGCGCTATTGTAGCAAAATAATTTTATGCAAAAGGTGTATCTCCTGAAAATGGTGAACGATTTTAAATGTCTCATTAAGAAAAGTCCTGACCCCATCTGACTGCATGGCAAGTTTTAGAGCTGATTTTATCCTTACTTCAGCTTTTGACCACTAAAACAGTTATGTGAACAGATTTTCTTCCAAACGCTGTTCAGGATAGCTGCTTAATGGTATGACGTGCCGATACTTTGGTTTGAAAACTGCATATGTCCTTTTTGGACATATGCGCCATAGTCAAAGCTTAAAGAATGCATTCTTCAAGTGAGGCGTCCGAGTGAGGCACCATTACAGAACAACACTCAGCCGAGGTATTTAGAGGAGTAGATGAGCACACCCCTAACCTGTATATAACAAACGCCATGAGGCGAAATCCCTGTCCGTGAAATTAACGAAAAAGATGGAAAAAATGACATTCCCTAGACATCCAAATGCAGTGCTTTTAACTAAACCCGCCTGTAGAGTTTCTATTGTGATTTATACAAGTCACGCTTTGTAGGTATGTGATTTTCACTCTATACCGACCGAAGATGTGGGAGGTGGTAGGATTGTCTCTTAAATCTGGTTAATCAGGTCACTACGCACAGCTAAGTTCAGCGTGCTTCCACCAAGGTCTTAATTTTACTTATTTTTCTTCTTGTCCCTTGTGTTTAAGTTTGAGGGGCTGTGGCTGAAATGTGATAATTAACTGACCTCATAAATGGTAATCAAGTGACGTTCTGTAGTTGGAAGTAACAGATGGAACCCTTGTTGTAATTTGCGAGTTTTTCACTCTGTTGGGGTGTTTAATGTAGCCACAATGTTTGCTGTCGCTGTGATCGTAACCTTCACGGAATTTATAAGGGCTACTTTTTGGAGACAGAGAAGTTATTTCAAAACCATATAACGTGGTCCAGCCTATGGCCACTCAGACAACCCGAGCATAGACGAAAGGTGACTAATAAAGTTGGCTGCATCCTATTTCTTCTTCAGATAGCAGACTTCGGTTTTGCAAAGCACGTGAAACATCGAACTTACACACTATGTGGCACTCCGGAATATCTGGCTCCAGAAATAATCAAGAGTAAGGTAAGTGACTCTTTGTTACTGTATATAACCTAACTGCCTCTTAGTTACTTCAGGTAATCGGTCCATCAGAAGTGACATTACCTTGGGGAAGGGGGAAAGTGAAAAATTCCTTGGTGGATAGCTTACAGAATTTCGTTTTCTCATGGTTAATTTATACCTTTATTCCAACTGTTTTACGATATCAAGAACAGCTCTTATTGTTTTTGCAAAATGCCTGATTTCGCGTTGGGGCTCCTATGGATATTATCCCAGGATACTCGGGATTGCAATTTAAGAAGCCTAGATTTCTTGCGGTCTAGGTACTCACGCAAATCTCCAGAAATATGAATTTTCAGACAAATGCGTAAAATTCGGTAGCGACCTCAAACACAATGTGTACAGGTTAGCCGGAGAACTAGTAAGTTTAAGTGCACTCAAAGTGTAAAATTTTTGTTGCCTGAAAGTTTCTACGGAGACTAAATGGTGGGCATAAAAAGTTGGCCTATTGCCACAACATTTCGAACCATTTCCTTCAAATCGAACATCATTCAATTATTGAGTGGATGTTTATTACGTCCAAGTCATAAAAGCGGATAACCACTTGGTACAGCGGGGAGTGGAGCGACATATTTTTTGACTTAGGTCAAAGCACAGCCGATTGGATGTAACCGACTATTCTGTTGTTGGAAACGCAACTCAGGAATCATAACATTTTCCATTTTCCACATCATAGTTGTCCCGGGCAGCGATCGAGCGTTTTTCTTGTCAGTTCCGCTCAGAGCGTTCCCTTCCACTGAGAAATGCCACACCAAACTGAACTCAACTTTTATGCGAAGACAGATGATGGGAATTTTATGTTGGAGAGCACACTCAAATAAATTAATTTGCTGGGGCTACATACGTTGGAAACTGAACAAAATGGTGCCGTTTCCTGCGCCCAAAAGAGACGTGTTCGCTTCGTGCAACGTATCAGTCACACCAAGGATGCTAGCCTTTTTAATACTGATACGTCGATCTTGGCAGGGGAGACAGAACACTGTTGGCATCAGTCAGGATACTGAGCTCATAAAGGGGTCGCTTCGATCCATTCCTTAGTTTGGATGATAAGGTAGTGGTACGTATATATTGCCGACAAATCCTTACTCTTTTCTAGATTTCAAAATGGATTTTCTCCCATGTATACCGGGACAAACAGAAATGCGAACTTGGGAGAGACGGAATTAGTGAAAAATATTGCACCTATGAAATTGGTAAATATACTTCGTGCCCTATGACCCGAAAAGTGCGGTTTTCAAGAAGTCTTTTCAAAAAGCAGTGGGATTCTTCACTTCCGTCTGCTTTGTTTCTTCCAATTCAGATTTGCAGATAGCCATTTGGTTCATACTTTATTAGAACGGTATTCTAACAGTCAAAGCAACAAGAGATAAAACATCATAGAACGTTAACAATGAGGGTGATATCATTTTTTAAGCGAATACCGTCAGTGTAAATGGGATACTGGAATTTATCAGCATGCGAGCAGCACTTGCTGGCTGCATCATTTTGAAACATCATCTCTGAAGCTAATGAGCCTTATGGTTGTAGTATTTCTTTGACTGTAAAACACTGCTCTTAAGACATTAGATATTTTATACGACGTCTCATTCTAGCTGGCTGTGGTATGTTGGGGTTGAGGTGGCGCTTAAAGCCCTTTGTACTGCATCAGAATTTATTGGACAGTAAATTAAGGTGGTCCTGGCTTGTACTACGCGGGTCATTCCTTTGTCACCCCCAGAAGAGATATTACTTTCTGCTCTCAAAACTTTTCAAAGAAATACTAGCAGAAAACAAGGGATGAAATCAATGTGAAATGAAGGTGAAGAAATTGTTGTCAGGTCTTCACGACGTCTTAGCTTAGTTCCGCTTAGTCCTTCTTGCGACTGATATGTAATTCATGATGATTCTGCTTTAAAGCTGGACTGTCTGTTGGCTTGCCCTCAGTGGATCTAGCAAGGAGTGCTTCATCGATCCCACTGATGGCGTCTCACTTTGATGGACGCCTAGATGAGGTTAAGTCACTGCTGCTGTGATATGTAGGTATCTTGTTCTTGATTGTTTCCCACAGGGACATCATGATTTTTCGGTATACGGCACCCTCCATTCACTTGAACTTCTAAGTGAGACATCAGTTTTATGATTATCTTGCAGTTGAGTGGCAGTGCTTTCTGTTGACTTACTCCTGTGGTGGTGACGATGATGACGATGATGACGGTGAACTGAACTGTGCACCTTTGCACAAACAGAGAAATTATCAACACTTTTTAACTGGACGACAAAAGATGTCTAGTCAGAGCGGTTTGTAACACTCCCAACAAGTAACCTTTAAAATTCTGCCACTTACAGCTGCAAAACGGGGAGCGAAAAACAAAATTATACCGAATACCATTGCAAGTGGCCCTCCGACAGAGCAGTAGGAGGCTGCTAGGGCAAAACCCGTTGCACACCTGCTAGCATTGCAGCGAAGAAATAGCGCGATACCAGCCGGTCTGTATGGTCTACGTAAATGAAATGACGCTCTCAGGATGGACAAACACTTAACGGAAGGGCTATTTCGGTTGGATCCATAAAGCGCCGAAAGGAGTGATGTCAAATCAAGCGACACTAAAGTTAATATGTTCATGTGGCTTTAAACAGTCTATTAGTACATTAGGATTGGGGATACAACAGTATAGACGCAACACATCATTCATAAGGTTGCCGAGAACTCTAACAGCACGCGACCGGTTTTGCCCTTCTTGGTTCTCACCGGGTAGGCGCAGTTCTCGCGTTTGAGTCAACCTTATGTTCTCCTTGAACCCAAGTTGGGCAGGTTTTGAAAAATACACTAAATTCTACATCAATTTGGTTTTGACGGAGCGCTCAGTTGCAACCCAGCTGAATCTCACGTTTATGAATTTCTTAAGCAACTTAATGTGCGGCATCAGGCCGCCGAAGCTCAAAAGTTATTGCGGTGGCTTCAGCGCTACAACTCTGTGTGCCTCTTTCAAGCCATTTTCAGTTATTAGTCTTCATTCAGCTCACTCTTTTGGGCTAACTATTATGCCCTGAATATATCCTACGCTACAATTGGTTTTGTCCAACAAAATCTCTGAATTTCTCTATATTACAGGGCTATACAAAGGCGGTGGATTGGTGGGCGTTTGGCGTCCTGGTGTACGAAATGATTGCAGGTCATCCACCATTCTTTGCAGACGAACCCATTCAGATTTATGAGAGGATCGTAGCGGGTCATGTGAGTTGGAATTGTTCGTATTTGAGCAAGTAGCTTTTTATGGTTCGTCTTGTTGGAACAACCGTTAGCTTACAGTCTTATCAGAGCTGGTTTGTTTCAAATGCACGGACTTCTGTAAAAATGGACGACAGTATTCGATGGTTTTACAGTTGGTGGCTCCTCTGGTAGTGTCATTAACCGAATCGATTCTACTCTGATCAACCTATATCCCACCAAAGCATTCTTTGGGGATGATGAATTCAACCAGTGAATATGAAGGAATCAGTTATGAAAGCGAGAGCTGTTGGACAACATTCTTTTCGGATAAGGAGCTGCTTGACGATCCTCTCAAGCTGTTAAACTGCCGTATGTACTTAGCCCGCTTGAGTTCAGAAGAGTAGTCCACATCCATAAATGACTAGGTGTCTGTCCGTTATAACCTCGGTACCGCATTTGGAAAAGTTAAAAAAGGAACATGGGAGTGAAAACAGTGGTCAGTTTTTCCAGCTAACGCTGTCTTGCACTGGTAAGGCGCTCCCTGTTGTTCATTCCAATGCAGAGTTTTCCTAACCTATCCGTAGTAAAACAGACCTTCATACTGAAAGTAGCTACATTTTATTTTACTAATAAGAAGTGTATTACTCTGTGTCCGAATGTCTGCCAGTAACGATTTTTGGTTCATTGCTACTCATGATAATAGTGGTGGGTACTGCGCTTTTCTAGTCTCCAAGTATTGGAAACAAGCAGAGTAAAGATTACATGTTTCGATAACAAAAACTGACAGATTATGTAAACTTTGTAAGGCAACGTACGTGTTGCCGAGTGTTCTATGCCAAAAAATTGACGGCTGCATTACGATCTGACTACCTGCAATAGCGAAGATCAAAAGTATGTGCAGAGTATCTCCCTGTAACTCATTCAGGGCAGGCTAAACTAAATCATGTATTTTCTAGGTAAGCTGGAAGCCGTGATCGCAAAATTCACCCATACAGAAATTCGCCATCTCAAAACTTGTCTTGCATAACTAAGGACTTCAAATTTGTGGTCATTTACTTGCTCAACTTTCAGTAGGAGGAAGTCAAGCAAGTGACGTGAAACTAAGTGCAAAAACTGAAAAGGGGTGGCCACGGAGAAACAGGATACTAGACCCCCTAGGAAAGCTCTCGAGAAAAAACGTCTCCACCGAAGAACTAAATCTGAAGGGATGAAGATTCCCACTCCTTTTTTCAATTTTAAAAGCACCAAACACCGCAAAAAAATGAGAGGAACCAATATTCTGTATTCCAGGTTAACTTTTTTGCTAACCAAGAAGAGACATCGCAAAGCAAACAGCGTATATCACTGACCCATACTTCTTGGTCTATCAGAGTATCATTTTCATAGGCATAGCTGACATCCGCCTAACCGATATACTGCTATCAAATGTAATGGATGTGACGAAGGTAGAAAGCCCGGTAGTCAAAATACCGCGTGACGGAAAATCCATTTTTCGACACAGATGGTTCATCATGTGAAGGCCGTACGGTTTAGATACCATAAAAATGGGCTAAAAACAGTCCACTCGGTTACTATTATGGTGGAAAGGAAGCTTGTTTCTACTGGTCTATCCTGTGGAAGTGACATGATGGCAGGCTTGACCAATCATCGAATCCACATATCCTTGCATCGTACATCTGCGGCGAAAACTCCGCACTCTCACAATTAACCGAAAAGCTGTTGTACTAGTACCGCTTATTTTTTAAAAATTAATTTAATGATGTATCTTGAGTGGGAGAGTCAGGAAACAATTTGTTCGTCAGTTGCCATTTTACTAACATTGTTCAATTTATTCAGGTCATGCCATTGTGGAGGTCAATGCATATGCGCTAAAAAGCAAACACGAACTAATTTCACCGATGGAATGAGGAGTACAGACATCTGGATTAAGGTCACCAGCGTAGTGGCTTTGGGCTGTAGGGAAAGCAGTTTGTACGTTTTTAGTGAGACTGTGCACGGAGATGTGTCTATGCGTATGTCTACGGATGGAGTGGACCTCAATGTTTTCAGCGTGTGCACATGGAGTTTTGTGGTTACGGGGTGAGGTCACGCAATTTGATAGTGATCGATTGGACCACGGGTAGATCGCGCGACTGTATTTTTCCTGCGTTGTTTGACCATTCACTGTAAATGATGCGAAATGAATCATCGGTGCTGATATATTTGGGGTTAAATAGAAACAGGTGGCCTATGGTGCTGTACTTATGGAGATAGTGTTGTCAGCTTTCGGACATTTCCTCCACCAACTTATAGTCGATCAGCAGCACAATAGTGGATATACTAGCAGGCATGCACTAGCAAGGTATACTGCAGACACTATCCATCACTTTATAGGTTTGAGGTCGTGTACGAGCGCAGCGAAGCTTGGCAGCAATGAACTTTCTATTTATGGTCTTGTGAAGTCTGAATGAATGTCACTTTTGAGCGGGAGGCCAGTTATCAAGTAAGCATTGCGGCGACCTCAGTCTCAGGTACTGATTCAGGTTTTGCTTGAAAAAAACACCGGGAAAGCCATTCACTCCTTGGACTGTCTTCGGTTGTTCTACACTCTTCTTACAGAGCGTCCTTGCGGGGCAATTTAAGTGCCTACTATTAAAACAGCGAACAAACACCAGCATTTACTTTAGAAGTTAATTTGTTGCCCCGATAAGACGGACTTTTTAGATGGCGAAGGAAAAACCGCCAGGACTCTTTGTATGACCAACACCAAAGAATTAGATCCACCGTCATCATTCTCATTAGCAGTGGACACAATACACACGTGGATACTGCTGTGTTGCTTTAGGATAAGTTTTAGGCAGTAAAAGGGCTAGAATACTGGCAATATAGCGCCGACAGTAAATCTTCAACTGGATGGAGTGTATAGTGGAACAGCTCTTAGCTTCACTCCTGTTAAAGTGAGCTAGCGATAGCCTCCAACTTGAGCCCAATACAGCATCTTTGGAGTGCTAATAAACTGTCTATTGAGAGACCGGTAAAACAAGTCTAATCATAACATTTTGGATCTGATTTGAAGTCCTCCGTCCGTAAACTCATTGAGGTCTCATAAAAAATCGGCAGTTGCGATGGGCAGTACATTCGTAAACATAGGGGTACACACAAAAAAGCACACAAATCTGCTCAATGTTCCATCAGCTACAGAGATGAAAGCATCAAGGATAAGCCTTAGGACTTTGCTGATGATTTGGAGGTCTAATGAATGAAATGTCGCGGTTTCAGTTGGCTTTTACCGGTGAGATTTGTTTTGCAGAGTTTCCCGTTCGATCTGCAAAAGTTCTGGATGGGGCGGAATTTGTTCTGTTTTACGGGTGTGGTCTTCCTTGCTGTATAACGAGCAAACGTTTTGCCGTTAATTGCATCAGCCACACCATTTTGATGGGCGTTTTTGTCCTCTGAGTCATGCCTGAATGCTAACGGTGGAAAAATTCAGTCGTTCCAATAGCTCTCTTATACTTTTCTGGGAGAAACGTAGAAGTCTAGCTTCTACTAATATCCCTACAGATTCTCAATCCTTCTGCCATTTGCCTTTGACATTTGACCATCGGCACTTGGTACTAGCACCAACTAAATACCGATGTCACAGCTTCGGCCATCCAATGGGATGAATATTTCTATGAACACAAGCATTGGTCATAAGGAACTGGTTATTATGGGACACTCATTCTGCCAGGCAGAATCTGTCCGTCATTGTTGATCCCCATGATGTACTTCGAGGGACTTTGAAGCCAACGTTAGTCAGCAATCACGCGGATGGTACCTTCAAAAGCAGCCGTGCATTTCTTAAACAAAACAGAGGAACGAAACCACTGTCAGTCAGTCACTTCACTTTTATCAAACGTAGTCAATGACGTGACCAGTTATATCCCTGTATCACATCGTTGCCCCAAGTAGTAAGCACTAAGCTCGGTAAATCAGACTACCCAGTCACCAACGTAATGCTCATTTGCATGTAGCCGAACCTGAATCATCAGTGCTGTGCTGTCGCAGCTGAATCGCTGGAATCAGAAATGGTGAAGAATGAAGTTTTTTATGAACTGGTCGCTCCGAATAAGTGATATTTTTGAGTTATATTATCGTCGTCGCCATCGTCACCAGCACAAAGTCAGCGTCTAACACTGGTTTCTGGGCGACAAACGATTTATTTTAAAGCCTTATTGAGTTACAAATCATAATTGGTTGTGCACCAAACCAAAGTCATGAACACGGCCACAGTACATCTTACCATGTGGCTGGTGCTTTAGTCTCCAGTATTTCCATATGGCCAAAGTGTTACCCATTGTTGCTCAAGTTACCAGTATACACATCTGCCTACGGTCAAGATACAGGTACAACAGATATAATCACAAACGAACTCGTTTATTCTTCTCAACCAGGGAGCGAAAACGAATTCTTACCCAACTAGACCGGTACGAAGTGCCAGAGTCATGGAGTATGACTTGGAGATCATGGTCTAGCGGCCGAATTGTCAGTATGATCGACCAATCACTGTCAGTTAGTGGCTTATCCGTTCTCAATGCAAAGTATTTACCGGAATTCAGATCAGCCATTTCAAGAACCCGAAAACGGTTCTGCTTTGATTCTAGTGAATTTGTTCCAGGTTGTGTAAACTGCGTCCTGGAGGGAGGAACTAGTATATGTGAATCGCTGACATCCAAGCGCAATCAACATGAGAAAGAATCAATCAAAAGACATTAGAAGTTATAAACTGTTCTTGATAACGCCGTTACAGCTGCCCGAATACAAATAAAATTTCAAGTCCCAGTGTAAGAAGCACGGGATGCGTTTCTCACTGGCCAACTTCCTAGGGGGAAACATCCCCAAATCATCCGACTACATTACATTTATGAGGGGTACCGCACTCAACCCTTCATTTAAGTTGTCATTATTTCAGGAGCATCTGATTGCAGGGTATCATAAACTTCGCTGCGACTTACCGGACGTTCGACCCCTTCTGAAGGGTCTTCTGGTAAATGTCATTATGCTGAACAATACCGCACATGCTTGATAGCAGTCGTTTCGCAGCAGTTCAAATGACTGGAATTTTTTTCAGATCGGGATTGCCTTAAGATACTTAAATGCGCTCCGTTTAAACCAAATAACGGGCACTTATTAGAAACACGCTTTTCAAACTGCTCTTAAGCAGACCTAAAAATGATCTGTGTGAAGTTGGTAAATCCTACTGAGACCGGCGCAGCTATCTTTATCGATCGACTGATTGACGATAGCGCTGGTTACATATTTGTCCTATCCATTTCTGCGGTTAGAGAACTTAATACCAAGCCGGAAAAATCAGTTTTCGTACGACGCCCTGACAGTCCTTAACGAATATTTTGCCCCTGTCTTGGATATCCAGTGGGTGATTAGCAGCGTACCAAAACCCTGGCTACCCGATTGTATTTGTCATTTGCAGTAACCCATACGTTCGCTTGCATTGCAGACAGGTCGCCTGATGTTTCGACTTTTTGAAGGCGTATTCTCCTCGAGTGACTGTTTTAAAGAATTGAGTTAGTTCGAACACGCTACTTTTTCTGATTTTGGATATCGTGGTAACCATGTGTGCAAGGGTCCACATGTTACTGTGGTTTAAATCACTATCGATAGACACTTGCTACTGCGCCATTCAGATAAACCACAGTTTCGGTTTTAACCAATCAGCTGAAAGACCAGTCAACTAGGCACGCCACCGGTGTTGTTGAAATGAGCTGGACACAGGTGTTGAGGGCCTCTTCTAACAGAGTTGGAAGATCAGCTGGCTGTCAATCTGTTCGCCGAGCTTAGCAGTGTGCCTACATATATTTTGTCACCATTCGTATAGACATCATAAGTACACGCACATCCTCATAGTAGGATAACTGTGGAGACTTTGGCGCAGCTGAGGAAGTTCCGTAAACAGTTTGACACTGCTGTGTGTGATACTGACGAATAAGTGTAATCTCTGAAACTAGAAATCTGGATCAGGTCTAATTATCAGGTGGGACGATTAGCTGAATTCTGGAGCTGTAAGCATTCCAGTTGATATTGTCATAATCGAAAATAGTACACACTAATAACTATTAGTACTTAGTTGTCATACAAATAGGGAGATGAATGGTCATCAGTGAGTGGAAAGAAAGGGGAAAGTGGAGACTTATTACTAATAGCCCTATGTATCTGTATAAAACAATCAACGCGCCTTGGGTACGTACAACTTAAAACAACACAAATACATCTGAGGTTCGTGTTGAAGCTAGATGCCACAAAAAGGATTGAGCGGCGTCCGTTACGAAGCTTATTCAGCATACCATGAAAAACCTTAGCTATGCAGTCCGACTAAGAAATGACACCATGTTCGCCGGTAGGTGTGGTTAACTACCATGTCCTGTTGAGTTTTTACAATCTGCATGATAATCGCTTGAACCCCGGCTAGGATGATAAAAAGGTTTGACAGCACTCTGTTCGACTGTAATCACCATTTTGTGTTGCCTCATTGTCGGTTCTCTACGGCCATTTCGCAAAAACTGGTCCGGAGTTGAAAGCAGTGCTTTCTATGATGGGTGGTAGTTCGGCATGCGTGATACGTACTCCAAACGCCTTGATCTGATAATTCTGATTCATCACCAAGCACTCTCCTACCAACCGTTTCATTGCAAACAAGCTGCACTCAGTTGAATCCTGTAATCCTTCGAAAATAATGACGATCGAACTTTCGAGCCCTTTAAGATTCTCGGTTGGGTCCACGTTTTGTAACCATACAGTCGTACCTCTGTTACAATTAACTTGTACAAGCTGCCCTTTAGTTTCGGTGAAATTCGTTTCTGAGGCGATAAATGATACAAGTTCACAAGTGCTGTTGTCTCATGGTATAGTTACAGCTTATGAAGGTGGCGAGGTGGATGAATGGGTCAACAAACTCTCATCGCCATCCCTGAGGTTCCAGGTAGATATAGGACAAACGCAGACTGACGAAGGTGCATTGCGAAGGTGCGAAACTTGCATGAAAACTAGGGGTCGCACCCGAGTCTCAATATGGAGGAGGTTGTGCCGGCTGATTAGCGTTAAACAACAAGACGGTGTCGCTGGCCTACTCTTAGCCTACTAGTCTTTCTCTAGATGTAATTTCTGCATCAAGGGTCGCGGTCTTTTGAGGTTCAGACACACTCTCAGTGCGCCACCATTCTGTGATTTTCCGGGTTGGAAATGCACTTCAGGTTTTCACCTTTTCACTTCCACTGTCCGCTTTTTTGTGGAGACAAAGTTGATGGCGTAGAATCGAATATTATATTAGCACAATGTGATCGGCCGTCCTCGGAGACGTCGTAAACCACAGAGTAGCGGTTTTTGACGCGTGATAAATTGCACGGTTTCAAGTGAAAATTCGTGGATTAACTAGCGGCCAAGGTGCGTGTCGCTCACACATGCAGCGGCAAACAAATGTTTGGTTGAATGGACTCCGGGGTGATAGGCACGAATAAAAGCTATGAATCATAGCAAGAAGTGAATTATTTTTCCGAAAATTGATGGTTGCTTGGGACCAAGTTAGGAAGGTTACTTAGGAACGCAGGTAAACTGTGATGATCGAAAGAAAAGTGAAAGATGACATGGAGTTGGAAGCAACAGCTACAAATTAAACAGGTTTCCTAGTGTTGGTAGCAACCGAATTTTTGCCGGAAGTAAACCGCTCTCTCAGAGCAGTTGTATAGTAGCTACTAGAAACTTGTGTAAAGGGGCTGCTTCGTGCTCCGTATGAGAACTTCCGACGATCGCACAGAAAATGCATGCGGTTTACAACGAAACGCAGTTGACCTGGTGCGAAGCAAGCTAGTCATCCAAAGATCCAACATGCACGATCAAACAGTTTGTATTTACGAATTTCCTGTTTAACTGAGATAATGAATGGAATCAATTTCACCTTCTATTGGCCCGTTTTCTTCTAGGATCATAAATTCCACTAGGTCAAGCTTCCAATAAATAGGCCGGATTTCATCTTCTCTAGTTGGCTCATGCATCTTCAGCCAAAAACACCCTTGTTTGATATATGAAGCTAAAAGTGCAAAAGTTACATAACACTTTCATCGCACAGCTAGTTGTTCAAGTCTTCGTGTAGTGGTAGAGTTGATGCACTTATTTCGTTTGCACATTGTTCAGGGTTCCATTATCCAAGGTGTGTTCAGTACACGGAACAGTAATGAATGATGGTCACAACAGGAAGGCATCAGGTTGCCTGCTTCCCGTATGGAGGGTATTTAAAAGAGATTTAACTCGGTTTTCCTCTGCTTCTTGCTGTCAGCCAGTTAAGTACCATGCCTCCTTGATGACCTACCCAAGGGGGAGCATTTCTGTTGAGGAGATAGTTTAGCGGCGTACAATTTTTCAACTGTTATTCTCTCGTCAGGTCAGCACCCGCACAGACGAAAGTCTGGTTCTATGACTAGTTGCTCTACTTCCTGAAGTAAACATCTTAACGGAAGCGCTTTTAACAAGATGGATTGCTGAGCGGCTGATTTGAAGGGAACTGCCACACCGGTGCATCTTGGCTGGGCTTTATATGGCTTAGTCGATAGGTGAAGCCACGTAATCATAGTGCCGTCCGCTGAAACACTCACAGTTGCAAGTAATAAGCCTGGAAAGCAGGTTGAACCAACCGCGGTTAACTCAGTACATAAAACTAGTCCGTCTTGTTGTTGGTGGAATTCAATTTTACGTCAAACTTGTCTATCCTGTGGTTTTTGTTTGAGATGTGTGACCAAGTTCAAAATTTTGACTTATGTCTCAAAATCGTTCCCACCCTCATCCTTGTGTTTTCCGTTTCACGATTCCGCCAGAATCCTTTGACCTGAATCTCCTCCACCTCCATATTTTAGCATCGTTTACTTAATATAAATAAATCTTCATATTTGTCCGATTATATTCAATAATGCTTGGTTTTTGTTCAACACAAAACTTTGTTTGTTTCTTGGCGGTCGCCAGTCGACCGATGTCGTGAAGTTACACGGGATTCAGCTAATAGGTCTAACCATCTTCTCTTCATCGGTGCTTGCTTCAAGTGGTTAATTGGATTTGTCTCTATCGGGCAAAAGTTACTCGCATGCGGCGAAACAGACGAAGTTGGAAACCCAGTTTTGATACGCTTATCTTTTAAGTTTCACTCAGGGATATGAAAAAGTTTTGAATATATGATGGTCACTCAGGATAAAAAGAATATTCCATCACGCATTCGAAAAAGCTTCCAAAAGCCAGATGGTTTGCTAGGTGATGTTCGGAGGTAGAAGGAATGCCACTGCTCCCGAATAGGTGCGTGTTCGCCGCTTATCGGACACAATTTTTCCAACTATCTTAAACATCAGTTCTGTTCCTGAACGGAAAAAAGGGAAACTGGTTTCTTATATCACCCCTTTTCTGTGGGTATACGCCCACCTACGGTATCGAGGATTCATGAATACGACCAAACAATGAAACACTTGCAACGTCCTGTGTTTATCAAGTCTAGGTAGAGTTCTGTGATGTTTTACGAGGACAAAGTATTCGTACAAACTCCTTATCTTGTCAAGAACTGGCTTCTGTTACTTCATCCAAAGATCTCGAGCTAGTCAGAATAACATCCTTATCCGAAAGCTAACAAAAATACGTGGAACACTGTCCCTCTCTCTTTGCATACGCACGCGCAACGGTCAGTGACTCAGACACTGAGGTGCTTTCCGCTGTGATATATGAATGAAAGTACCCTATTCAGCGTTTCATCTGAATACCAGAGAAAAGTGTACCAAACCGATCCATGGAGATTCCGAATCAACTTAACGTTAAAACGTCACTGAAAACTCTCGCTCTAGGTTGATAATTCAAGGTAGCCCTTGATTTTACCTCGTTCATTTACGTTTTGATGTTTTTGAATAATTACTTTCTGATTAACTCTGAGTTTGATCTCTAACGATTTTCGTCACTGGTCCATCCACGAGTAAAGAAGATATGGGGGGACCGGTGTGGTCCTGTAATTATGTCGTTAGGTGGAGAACTCTCGTTACAGCAGACTGAAACTCACAGCTCACAGTAATCAATGACACACTAGAGCATCACGTGATAAGAGCAGCTTTGGTACTCGATAAATTGATTTATTTCTGAGGGGATTTTGACCTCAGTATTGGATTTTTGCCGTCCTTGCAAAAGTCTTTTGGCTTGGTTGCAAACACGAAATAAATGATATGATTTAAAAACTGGAGTAAGTCCTGATTTGTTGACGAAATTTTGGCAAAAGCGCAGTGGCGTATGCGTTTTGAGCCTAGATTAGCTGCTCAAAAATGAATATACAATGGAGGAGACTAGCAAGTAGAGTTAGGCAAAAGATGAAAGGATCAACCGAAGATTCTGACAAACCGCGTAGTGGCAGTTCTTTAAAGCTGTCTTTGAACAACACTATGTTCTTCCACTACCCGTATATTCAGTAAATAACCCTAAGTATTCGCTTCACCAGTAAACTGGTCGGTTGCCAACAGGGTAAGAAAATATACTGAATTGCAGGTTAACAAACTGCCCCAAACCATCGATGCGCAAATTGGTGATGTACCCACGATTGGTAACGACACGCTTGCGAGCAAATTGTCAAGTTAGACGAACAGATCACCAGGCAACTGATCTACAACCAATCAAGGTATTCGAGCTACCAATATTTCGATGTAGTAGCAGTCTGCACGTATGGACAAAACTTCATTTCCCTCCATTCCATTGCGAATGATTCGGGGAACTTCTGATATGCTGAGTTCCATGTGAACCACATAATTCTGCAGGTTCTCCCTCTCTCAGTTGCCACCATATCTGCCACTTCAACTTGATCTACTGGGAACATGATGTGTGACGTGGAAATGTCTTACAGATGCAAAAATCCCGGTCGTTTTGGAAAAGCCCAAACTAGAAGCAAGAGATTTGTTCCCGGAAAAATCTAAAGTGACTCATGTCCATGATTAATCAGCGAGTGACGAAGGGAAATCATATCGTCCTGCTGTGATGGCATGCTGGTCACAACCACGAAGAAGCTTTTCCACCTGTTTGCTGGGAAATGCATAATCTAAACAGACATTTCATTTTTACCAAATGGTCCGCATGCGTGTGGAGCAAAATGTGGCGATAAATTCGTTCACAACGGCTATAACGTTTGCTCACCAAAAAATGGTCCTGAATGCACGTTTAAGTCTTAGTTCGCAGGAAAAAGTGTCAGCTTTCTCGTCCTATAGCTTTTAGCCACTGTTTGCTTGGTTACTAAGTCACCTTCTATAGGACAAGATTCCTCGACGTTTTTGCAGTCAGTCATGCTGTAACTTCAGGTGTAACACAACCTAGGAAACCGTTGATTTTATCCCTTCTTTCGTCTCAGCATCCGAAACTAGGCTAAGCTGGTACATGTGTGCCATCCGTACACCAGTAAAACAACTTACTTCGGCAGGACCGAAGGTAGATATTGATGTGTACGGTGATTCAAAATCGTTACTGAGCAACACAACTTCGCATAGCTGGGTGTAGAAAGTGCCTAGAGAAAGCATCTGTGCAGTTGAAAGGATTAATTTGTGACCGCGCAGAGCTTTATGGAAAATTTTGACCGTGAATACAAGCGGCAGTACTTCCTCGTATATTTTGCCACGATTTGTTTCTGACGTCGTCAATGACTAGAATGCACGGCAAACGTTTTCTCTAGTATCACTTAAAAACAGGTATAATAAGAGAGTACCGGTATCTCTGGCCACTAGAATAGTGTGTTTGGAGTTGCGGTATTTAACACCTAATCTGAGTTAAGAATTGTTTTGATCGTTCGGAAAAATTCCCAGCACAATGTCTTCGGAAGGCAATATATTCGACGCTGATAACAAACAGTTTATTATATATATATATATATATATATATTGATGTTAGTTGTGTTTACAGGACCATCCTAAATTAAGGGAAACTACTCACAAGGTTGCTGAAAACTCTTCGGCAACCCACGACCGGTTTCGTCTCCTTTGGGCCTCATCGGGTAGGTGAAGTCCCCAGTCAACCTTATGTTCTACTTCAACCCAGTCGTGGGCCGCCGAAGAGTATTCAGCAACCTTATGAGTCGTTTCCTCCTTGAAAATATACTGCGATAATTTGAATGTCGTACCAAGTGAAATATGAGGCGGCTTCTGTTCATCACATTTTTAGTCAGAGAATATCATAAACGTAAAACTCAGTTGAGTAGCCCATGAGAACCAAATTGATTCGCAAATGAGTGTATTTGTAAATTTCATGAATTTGAAACGAGTGATCGTTCGGAAAAATTCCCAGCACAATGTCTTCGGAAGGCAATATATTCGACGCTGATAACAAACAGTTTATTATATATATATATATATATATATTGATGTTAGTTGTGTTTACAGGACCATCCTAAATTAAGGGAAACTACTCACAAGGTTGCTGAAAACTCTTCGGCAACCCACGACCGGTTTCGTCTCCTTTGGGCCTCATCGGGTAGGTGAAGTCCCCAGTCAACCTTATGTTCTACTTCAACCCAGTCGTGGGCCGCCGAAGAGTATTCAGCAACCTTATGAGTCGTTTCCTCCTTGAAAATATACTGCGATAATTTGAATGTCGTACCAAGTGAAATATGAGGCGGCTTCTGTTCATCACATTTTTAGTCAGAGAATATCATAAACGTAAAACTCAGTTGAGTAGCCCATGAGAACCAAATTGATTCGCAAATGAGTGTATTTGTAAATTTCATGAATTAAGTTTGAAACGAGTGCTCACATCATTACGGAAACTAAACCCAACATGTGAGCTGCCCAAGCTTAGGTTCCGTGGAACACTTCTTGCCTTGTAATGACGTCGCGCCAGGTATCCTGAACCACGTTTTTACTCGAGTTCCCAGGTGGATAAATTTTAGGTCAGTGGCCAATGCATCCTAACCGTAATTCTTTTGAATACTGAGAATTTTGAATACTGCGTTCCACTGAATACTGAGGTTGCGGTGGGACACTTGCTAGATTTTTTCCGGTCTAAGTTACCCAATTGTAAACCTGCTATTCACATATCAGATTAGGATGACTATCAGTGAGTTGGCTTATGTGCAAATCTGGAATTGCAAGTACGGATTTCTAAACCAGGGACGACGAGTTCTCAAGCAGTTCTATTCGTATGCCCTCTAAAAACACCTAGTTACTCATTTAGCATTGAGTGTGTGATAGTTTTAGTGTCCTAGTAACCATGTATCGATCAGTCAATGAGTTAGCGTGTACCAATGGTTGTTTTTGGCCTGAATTGCGGTCGAGGACTTTAGTAAGCCTGTGTAGCGAGACCTAACTAGCACCATGTGAATCAACACAGCTTGCACCTTACATGTACCTTTGTCTTGTTAATATTCATTTTATGATGGCACAACTGCATGTATAATCGTGGTGTGGAGTAATTTGTAGTTTTGGTGGTGGAGAAATAAATGACTATTTAGGTACCGATGTTATCCTTGTTATCCCCAGCTACGAAAACAACTTTTCAGAAACACTGGTTAAAAAAATAGTAGTCTATTCATGATACTGTTATTGCTGTATACTGGAGCAAACAGTCAGTACTACAGCGGTCTACGTAAGTGACAAAGTGGCTCTGTACACAAGAACACTTAGCCTGGCTTTGGATTGCACAAAACAAGCTGGTAAGATGGAGAGTTTTGCTTAACTGGATCCAAGCTATAGCTTCAAATAGTTCCATGACATGTGTTCAGGAATACGACTGTTGACGGAAACGAAATTCTCAGATATTGAAGCTGATGGGACATTCGGCTAAGCAATTAAGAATAATCGGCAGCTTGTTTGGTTCCCAGTGTGAGAGTGCAACCCCGAAAGCGGCATTGGATCAACAGTGTTCTTAGTGAATCAGAAAGTGGGCTATCGACAATTGCTGACACTGTTATAGACTACTCTAAGGATGCAGTGCCATAAAGAATGCACCGCAATTTAAAAATCTAGTCGCTGACGCTTTGTCAGCACAGCAGAAGCACAGATAAGAAGCCAACAGATAGAGTTAGAGTGCTAGAACCAAACAAAAGCCTAGTCGCATGAGATCAAAACAGGCTTGGGTTGGAGTCCCTGCTAGGAAGTGGTACACCAGTCAGTACTGCAATACTCCAACAAACCAGATTGTAAATTTTTCACCTAAATGGCAGGCTCTGGCCACGGAGTGTGTACTGATTGCGCAATATCTACGTTAAATAATCCTTTTGACGCATCTACAGTGAACAATTTGTACCCCACCAACCTTGTGCAACATATCCCTATAATGTAGTCGGGTGAGGTGAACCTACCCTTTGCTTGTTTTTTAGCCAGCTTTTTCAATCTTCTGATTGACAAGTTGGTGGAGTGAAAAACGTATTTTCGTAGCATAGCACCGAAAGTACAAGGTAACTTTTGACTACCGATAGATGGCAATTCACCTAAGGCTTCAAGTAATTCTCAGTTTCGCTTCATTCATTCGTCAAATCTAACAGAGGAGACAGCCGACTGTTTCTGACAGCTAACGCAGCACAGACAATTTGCCTGAAAGTCAGACTGTGCTTAAATTGATTTCAGAAATTCGTGAAAAAGTTTGCCCATGGCAACTACAACATCTTATTTCAAATCGCTATGCTTTGAATTTAAAGGTTTCCACACCAAAACTGCCTTTCACAGAATAGTTTGACTATGCGTAGAACGCGAAACATTCTCCTACAAATTGTGCTACCAAGCAAGAGATCTTCGGTGATTTTTTGAAGGATTATCTTTACTGGAGCTATATTTAAATAAAAATTAGATAGTTTTACATTTTGGGTATCAAAAGTTAGGATTATTTTGCCAGCTGAAACCGCTATTGTACGTTCCGTTCACCGGAAGGATGGTGACACTCTGAAGGCAATAGTATAACGAGTTCATTTTCTTTGCATCGTTCGTGTTCACTAACGTTGAGAGAATGAAGATAACGTTCATACATAACCCCCCTGGCTGCGCGGAAACGCACTCAAAATCCTGGGCTATCCACTATCTCTCCGCTGATGTCTGTTGTGTCTGCAAACCACGCATACAAGACCCCACTTAGGTCGTCCTCCTCGAACCGCTTAGGACGAGCCCAGATGTTTCACATTTCACTCCTCGGGTATCAGGTGATCGTGACGCAATCGCTCGTGGTAGCGACGGTGTGGGCGTTACTCTCAGCCTCGAAGCTAAAATCACCGCACTAGACTGGATCCGAGTGAACAGTCGCCTTTGCGCTGTGCGGTTGCCCGACTCAATTAAGATTAACGCACGTTACTTGGAGTTCACCTACCACAAGACAGTCTTTGACTCAACTGGACCATGTGGCTATCAGATACCGATGGAGTCTCCGGTAAGGATTGTCGTTCCTTTAGGGGTACGCAACTTGACTCTGACCACGCCATCGTGCGGGCCCACCTAGCACTTCGCTTTCCGTCAGCATTAAGTGTGCCAAAAATGAGCAGCTCCGTTCATCAACTTCGACAATTTTCAGTAGCTGAAGAGTATCGAGCTGATCCGGCTAGAATGGCAGAGAACGCTGGTGGATTTCGAAGGAACACTTCAGGTGGTCTCCTTTAGCAGGTCCACTGCAAGAACCAAGCGGGTCCGAAAGGAACGTTGACACCAACTCACCATCAGCAATCGAAACCCGGCGTGAGTTTTCAATTCTGAAGCGCACCAGGCACCTGGCAAAGATGGTCTACGCTTCACGCTCTTCAAAGGTGGTGAAGTTCTGGTGAGCAGTCTGACAAACACACTGCAGAAGAATAAGAACTACGAAAACAGAATAGCAGCCGAATGGAGCTCCCCGCCCGTCACCCAGTTTTCAAAAAGGGCTCAAGAGCGTCATGTGAAATACACTGTGATACCAGTATAATATCCGTCGAATCTAGGGTGCTGTCCGGCGCAGATTGATGGATTATTGGGAGAGAGTTTCCTGAGAATCAAGCTGCATTTCGTCCTGGTCGAGGATCCATCGACCATATCTTTACTTTGAGACAAATGCTTGAACAGCGCTGCTCCTTCAGATGTCCGGTGTTGTTTTTTCTGGATTTGGAGCTGCTTTCGATTCTGTCGACCGTCAACAACTTTGGCAGTCTCCGGCGATCAGAGATGTCCGTTCAAAATTCATATCCCTTATGAGGGCAGTGTATGCGAACTCCTGTGGGCGCGTACAAGTATACGGAAGTTTTCACTTGATTTCACAAGTTCCAGTGGTGTGAAAGACCACTACTACCTTTCCACTCCAACTTTTTTATTAATATGCTTCTTGAAATATCCCTGCCTGTCTTTGGAACTCCGGGAGTCGAAATGCCCCCAGGACGTTATCTCACATACGGTATTGCTCTCCTTCCTTCAGACTCTTCCCAAATGCAGACGGTTTTCAATAACCTAAATAACTCCGCCGCGTGGTTTGGCATGTGCTTCATAGCATCAAAGTGTGAAGTGACGCTTCAAGATTGGGTGTGATCAAACCCGCACCTCATGCTTGCAGGTGAGCCAATCGATGTGGTAGGTAAATTTGTTTACCTTGGCAGCTGCATAGATTCCTGTGGACCGGCTGGAGAAGAGATTATTTCTAGAATCGGAAGGGCCAGGGCAGCTTTTGCCAACCTCAGACACCTACTGCGCGTGACATGTGACGTCAGTTTGTTTGTCAAGGGCAAAGTTTACACTTCCGTACTGCTTTATGAAACAGAAACGTGGTCATTACGCGCAGAGGACATACGGAAGATGTCAGTGTTTGACTATTGGTGTCCCCAAAGCATTGGTCCGGTCTGGTGGGAACGTCAAATTAGTAATGTTAAGGTATGCCAGACGGTCCTGAGATGAAGGACCTCTCTCGCGATAAATGAACTAGTCACGCTTCATAGGCTACGCTGGTTAGGACACGTACTCCGTGATCCAGGAGACCGTTTGCGTCAGAAAGCTTTTCTTTCCCAGCCCTATCTTGATTAGGAGCGATTGACAGATGGACAGTGTATGAGAACGAAGTACTAGAATCGGAAGGGCCAGGGCAGCTTTTGCCAACCTCAGACACCTACTGCGCGTGACATGTGACGTCAGTTTGTTTGTCAAGGGCAAAGTTTACACTTCCGTACTGCTTTATGAAACAGAAACGTGGTCATTACGCGCAGAGGACATACGGAAGATGTCAGTGTTTGACTATTGGTGTCCCCAAAGCATTGGTCCGGTCTGGTGGGAACGTCAAATTAGTAATGTTAAGGTATGCCAGACGGTCCTGAGATGAAGGACCTCTCTCGCGATAAATGAACTAGTCACGCTTCATAGGCTACGCTGGTTAGGACACGTACTCCGTGATCCAGGAGACCGTTTGCGTCAGAAAGCTTTTCTTTCCCAGCCCTATCTTGATTAGGAGCGATTGACAGATGGACAGTGTATGACCTGGAACGAAGTACGAAAATACTATCCAGTAAAATCAGTCGGGTCGGCAACTGCCGCCTGTCTGGATGAGGACGCGAGGAGGCAAATCACAAATGGTTAGCGGCCCAGAAATGGGACAGAAATGGCCCAATCGCGCAGTCAGTGGCGCTCACGCATCAAAGCTACCCGATTCCCGTAATTGACCATCATGCATTGGTCGCAAGTACATGGGATTTGTTCTGGGACGTTGAAATATGAAGCAAGGCCAACGATTCACCATTCACCCTAGATACGCATATGGGCCATTGAAAAGTGGTATTTATATTTGTAGGCTAGTAGCGAGTTCGTATGTCAGTTTGAAACGGTGTCTGATCACAGCAGTAAACCGCTTCACAGAACAGTGTTGCAGTCGGCCACTGCATCTCAGATTACTGTGGGTGCCGTCCAGCTGCGCACTTCAACAAATGTCATTTGAAGTCGGCTGCACAGTGCGACGGACTGGAACGAGGGGATTCGATAGAGCTGGTCGGTGATCGCACACTGCACGGTTACCGGATGAAACAGTTTTCGTTTTACACTGTTGCCAACTTTCATATGAACTTGGGAATGTGTCGAAATATCTTTTAGTATCGGGGCCGGCCGATGACCAGGTGGCCCCTAACCTGTTCACCGAGCCTGACAGTTAACTTGCAAGAGTTTCATCACCAAACGAGGAGGTGGACAGTACATTCTTTCCTGTGTGCGGTGCCTAGCGTTTGGAGAGTGTCCGTTAACGTTGGATGCGACTGGCTAATTTAGGGATGGTTTTCATTGATCCGTTTTTTATTTGTGTTGAACTGTGGCATGTGTTCCTTTGATTCGGTTGGCAACCCGGTACATCCGATTTTTACCAGCTTTTTTCTCCTTTCGACTGACTGATTCTCAGTTTGCATCGCTTTGGTCTCATCTTGTGTAGTTTGAGTAGTTGGTTGTACCGCCCCGTTTTCTTCATCATAATGGTCTTTATCCTTTCGCCCACTGGTTAATTGGATGCCTTCAGCTTGTTTCCCTGACTTGCTGCTTTGGTGCGTATTCAAATCGAATTGATTATTTCTTTTCAATCGGGCTTTTCTACAAGTTTCTCATTAGGTTTATTTTACAGTTCTGAATGCTTTAGTTCAGGTGCTCCCATAGCCTTTGTGGTTGATAAATTATGTGAAGAAACGTTATATTTAATGATTTTGTCTTCGGTGGGCCGCCATACTTCAATAAACTCACGTTCTTTCCTCTTTCTTGCTTGAACCAGTACTTGAACATCGTTACAGTTGAATTAGTGTCCTGCCTGATCTTTGTGCGCGCGGACGAGGAAAAATTGGTTGTGTGAAAAATTTCTCTCCTCAGTCAGTGAAGAGTTTGTCTCAATCTTACCTGTGATACTGCTCTTCATTGTGAGGTGCATTCTTTCAATCTGGTCTTGATAGCCTCTCCTGCAAGGTGGTCACAAGCTTTTAGGTGGCCGCCGTATTACGTATTCTCATAAGCCTTGGGGGACATCTTCAATGTATGAGAGTATGACTCATGTCCCTCCGTTTTGTGGTGTACTTAGCTTCCTGAGAGGCCATCAAATAAAAGGCACAAGAATAACCACTTAACTCAAGGGAAGGCAGAAAGACTGACCGCCCATCCATCTCACAGACCGTCACGTCAAGGGATGACAGCCACTCTTCAGGAGCTGTATGCTTGCACCCAAACACAACAGTGATGTCTCTTCCCTCGACTAATGTCAATATGTTGATGCCGAGTTCAGCGAAGAGATCAACAGATCAACAGACATCTGATCAACAGCTGTTAAATGACCTTAATAGGCAGTTGACTCCACTTGGAGAATGGTCCATCCATTCAGCCTTCCGGAGCAAAAGCCCATCTCATTTTTCTAGGAGTGAGCCATTTATAAATGGCGCGTGAATTCAATGGGGAATGAGAAGCGCTGACATGAATGTGAGTTGCAGAGATCGATTAGTGTCTCGATTCGGGGCCGGTGCTTTCAACATTACACGTTAATTGACTCTGCAAGTCTCGTGTGGACTTTCAGCGAACATGCAACCTACATTCACGATAAAAACTGTAGTTTCTGGCTCATAGTCTGCATAACCAATATGACACTGTGGCCGATTTTTTCTAACGGAAGTTCAGAACTTAAATACCTGAATCTATTTGAACGCGAGTAGTAGTTTTCAAAGCTATTTGACCTTTAATGGCCCCGAGTTTCTGCAAGCCAATCGAACTCCACTAGGAACCTTGATTAGTCGATATGCAAAAACTTAGTGTCAGTTTGAGCAAAACTGAACGCTAACAATGGTTTGCCTTAAAATCAGTGGAACGACTGTTTCCATGCGCACATATCAAACTACTTCTCTTGGGATGAACCGGACACGCCCAGTAAAACAGCGGAAAAAACTGTCAATCTTTTTCCATCCAACTGGAATTTATCCGAAGTCTCAATCACCACCTTGTAATCCTTCCTCGTGAAACCTCTAAACATTGACGCCAGTGCCGCGGTATTCAAAACAATGAGTGGGTCTGAGACAAACAGAACAGCAATTTCAATGTCCAGTGTTTTCGACATAGTGAAGATGTCATAATTGTATAGCTATTGTCACAGGTTCCCAGAAACCGGAAGAACTAACCATTTGCAGCTGCCCACATATTTTTCTAGAGTTCCTTCATGTTATAACGATGAAGTGCAAGTAAAGAGGGTCTATATTTACTTTGATATCAAGCGCCTGATAGGCATATTAATTATCGCACACGATGGTGTACTTTGCAAAGTGTAATTTTTTCAAGCTCGTCAGAAATCCTATGGTTCCTTACGACAAAAATATGGCCCTTTTTATAGAGTGCTTGCAATATTCTTTCCCGGCTTTCTGCAGTGAATGTCATGATAAAATTAAAGAAGAAAGTTAAACTGGAGGTCGAGATTGATGTTTCTTCCACGATCCATATATATATATATATACATATGTATATATACAAAAAATCATCTATCTTGACCTTTGCTGTCCAGGCTTTCAGATACCTTTCACCTGATGGCGCCATCTTGAGCTTAACTGACAACAGCCTTTTTACTGCAGCTGTAAAGTTCAGACCCCAAAACTGCGCTATAGATATTGTTAGTCAAGCTATTATGAGACTCAAAAATGCTGTTACGCCTTTGCCACATATCGCTACTGGGCAGTTTCTGCGTCGAATACGCTACTGAGAATACATGTCAAGGAAGTAAAGGCAGTAAAATTGAAGGGCTTAGCATGAATATTTTAATGCTTGTATGACGTTCACATTACGTGTACGAAGCTTCGTGATGAGGTTGACTCCTGGGCATCTTTAGAGAGCAGCAACTGTATGCACGAACAGCCTTTCAGTCTTATCGATTCAAATGCATGTTTTTCTTCAGCTTAACCATTAAGTATATCTGGGAAGCAGGAAATTTAGTGGTCATAATCTGATGATTTCTACAATACTGATCGTCGAATGCGAGTGCTGAAGAGTTCTTTGTGCATCGACTTACAACCGAACAACTAATCCATAATGAATGATTTTGTCAGGGACCGCCTGCAACTTAGTAAGGCTTTTTTTGAGAGCTGCATCGGCAACAGTATAATCTTAGACTGTCAACCGTTCTACGGGGCAAATATATATATATACGCTTTTTGTCCAATGAAGCCGGACATTGCCAGTGAACCCCTCCTTCCTGGTGAAGTGCATAAGCCAACTGGTAGTCTTAAAACTAGTTGGCTGCACAGCAGTTGAATTATGGTTTTAAAGAAAGTTGAATTGTCAGAGAGATCGAGTGCGGAGCTCATTGCAACTATATCTCCCTGTTAGTAAATGTTATCGTTGAATGAGAATTGTGGTTCTTCGATTTCTTTTAGTGGGGTGAGTGATGAAATGCTAAAGTTGGTGGTAAAACCGGAGATGCATTAAACGATTTCGGAAGGACTACGTTGGCAGACAAGGAGAGTACAGTCAATGGAAGCATGTGTCTGTTTATGACATGCACATTTTGAAGTGCTCCTACAAACTCGAGTGTGCGCTGTAGGTTTTGAACGCAAAACTGTTGACCAACAACCTCTGGTGACATTTCTAACTATCAGGTGGTGGCTTTAACGAATTGGTTGTAGCGAAGTGTGTACATTTTTTGGGAGCCTAAACATACGAGGGACGGTTATACCAGTAGGTTCCACCGAGTTGCACTGCGCTGTCGTATCACGGCCAGTGTCTTTGTGACACTCCAAACAAGCGATTGTTTGTGCCTCTACTTTCACTTTATTTTTTAACGCCTGCAACCAGAAAGCAATTAATGAACATTAAACAAGACATTGTGACTCATTTTTCTTCTGGCATATACTCTCAAATATCAGACGGCAACTCCACGGTTACGAACTCAAGACCGTAGACTGATTTGTGCTTCGCAGAGACGCGCAGGCTGTGAGTATTATAAGAAATCTAATACCTGTGTGAATGAGGCTTCGTTTGTAAAATTAGATCATTTGTGGCGGTCAGTATCGATTTCGTCCACAGCGTCAACAAAAATCTGGTTGAAGTGTTGGTTAGGATGGAAACACGATAGACTGGAAAATAACGGACTTAAAGGATACCGGAACCTAAGAGGACATAAAGGGCGATGACAAAACGCTATCCCCATTTTCGCCAGTTTGATTTAAGGCTCTGACAGTCTTTCAGTTGGTTTGTTGAACACGTTTATCGTGCTGACACCCAAACAAATGAAGTCAGTTAAACGGAATTGGTGTCCGTCTTCTATTAATCTTCTGCCAAGACCACACAGTGTGATCCGGAGAATAAATATCCTCTCCATCTGATTGCAGTGGAAGACACTGCACCATACTCTGCCAGCTGCTAGTTGGCGAATGCTTGCCTTGTGGTAAGATCTAACAAGGTTTGTAAATG
Organism: Opisthorchis viverrini; assembly: GCF_000715545.1. Taxonomy (NCBI): domain Eukaryota; kingdom Metazoa; phylum Platyhelminthes; class Trematoda; order Opisthorchiida; family Opisthorchiidae; genus Opisthorchis; species Opisthorchis viverrini. The sequence goes on from NW_008751931.1 coordinate 85,718, forward strand.
AATGCTTCGAGTGAGCCGTAAATGTCATTGATTGATCCATTCTAGTTGGAACGCATCTTGGCTGGGGGAATTCTGCTCGGCATAGATGATCCGAAACTGTGAGCGTGTTATAGGAACGCTCTGAACACTTAAGCACCTTATTGCACAAAGTCGATTAAAACGGATACGAAACAGAATGTTAGGTATTGCGTTCCGAAGTAAGCCTAGATAAACAACACATCTGTCTGATATTAGAAAATCTTTTTGACCTTCAATAAGGCCACACTTGTGGTGGAAAAAGAGCTTCCAAAAATTTAATTTTCACTTCCGCAATGCTGTATATAACGGACCCTTATACCATATTCTCCAACGAATCAAGTATAATCAGTTCAGATCACGTAATAATCGGGTCCATTTTGTGAGCCATTAGGATCCTTATTTTAGGATCAGTTCTCTTGGTGTTGGTTGTTCCAGAAGAAGAAGCTCACTTAAACAAAGAGCAAAAAATGGTCAAATAAACATCGTCAATGGGACACCCAATCGGAAAAACCCTAATCGATGGTTTAATTTGACCACTCCATTAGCAGTGGTTTGCATTTGAGTGTTTCGCCGCACGTGAACGTTTGGTGTTAGAGTACTAAATAAGAATAATAGATATTGTGTTCCCCAAAAATGATGAGGGGGTGAAATTGGAGGCTGGCTGTTCAGTAGTTTTCGTTAACATTATAAGTGGTGCTACATCAAAGCGAATATAGAAATATTTAAGCATTCGCTGTTCATTCGGTAGAGTAGTGGCCACTCATCTGAATTCCGTAGACTATATACCAAAAGGCGTGAGTTTTTCATGTTGTTGCTGGCTCGTTTATGATCACTCGAAGACATACAAGTGTTGGATGTTCCCACTTGTACAGGAAACAGATTTATTTAAATACATGCTCTCTTCAGTAGGAGAAAAAAACGATCAAGAAGACGGTCGACAAACCAGTTATGCTTTTCTTCATGTTACCATATTTTGCCAGCTTTCAAAAATTGCAGCTGAGTTTCGAAATACGGGTGATATTTATCTGGTTTCTTTTTTCATTATACGGTGCTATGCGGAAGAATAGGTTTACAGCAAATGGTCACAAGGGTTATAGTTGCTGTGTTTGAAACTGATTTTCCGAACTTTCAAACATTCTGCAGCTCGTATATGATCGTGCTTCCCATGATTGGAAGACACTTTAGCACTTGTGGCATAGTTCCGAGCATCTTGTGTGTGTTATTGAAAGCTTCCTTTGAAAACACACTGGGCACTGTTCAGCACGCTTGGCTTTCAAGATCCATACGTTATGGTACAGCAACGTTTAATCCACAATATTTTTGCGATCAGAGACAAATGTAGAATTTTTACCTCAACATACTTCATGAGACAGGGAATCAGATGATACCTCAAAGCCCATTCTATAAATTTTATCTATCTAGTCCAAATAGAGCAGAAGAAAATCGGCCCATTAAATGGCTCAGGCCCAAGGTAGCAAGGGACATATTTTTAGTACTTCATCCGACCTCCTTCCACTGATTTTCTCAAGTTTGACCAATATTCTGATAAGTTGGAGAGGCATAAATGTTTAACAATATCTACAACTGTACATACATTGACCTGGAACGGAGTCGGTGAGTCGTAGAAGGAAGAGATCTGCGAAAGGAGGTGGAATGTTTAGATAGGGCCAGATCAGTATGAGAGACACCATAAAGCTACACCGGGGTGAATATAACTTTTACTCCACAAATAGTACTGCGTCAAAAATCCTTTCATTTAGACCTAATTATCCAGGAGCGAGCACGGCGTGAATGGATATATGCACCGTGGAATAAATGTGGCGTTTCATTTGTACCTTTTAGTCTAGATAAGATCTTGCTGTAAAACTGGATTGATTGAGGATCTGGTTGTCCTTATTCGGATTTGTTGTTTATTCATCTGGCACGGACATCCTTATCTCCATCAATTTAACAAGTTCACTTATGATTGCAAATAGACAACACCTCCACAAATAGCTTGCATCAATTTATCCTGAACAGGCTGTCAATCGGCTCTCAGGGCGTGTGCCGATCAAATGATTCTGTCTGAGATAAGAGGTTCCATTATTCGGATGCGAGGAACTGAAAGAATGGAAGAATTGCAGGTTAATATGAGGGGCAGAATAAACAACTATGGATAACAAAGAACGACTGAAAAACTCGGCTTTCGGGGTTGAATGGTTTGCCTTTTGTGCAGAATTCACTGTTTATTGTGAGTGGATAATATAGCAGACGAGATAACTGAGAATTCAATTTACTGCATTATGCTTATTCGACCAGCAGTGGTCTTCACGTAAGTATTTCAATCAGAATAGGCACATGAGCTGATCGTTACCAAAAGTAGCCTGATAGACAGTAAGACAGCTGCAGCGTTTTCGTGAGTGGATTAATCGAACGCCAGCCAATCTTTCCACCTATACTGTATTCGCTAAGACACGTTGTAAGATATGATGGAGTGATTTTTGCCCAATCTTCTACCACGAATAACTGGGTGTAACAACCGTCGTTTGTCCAATTCACTGGATCACCGTCGCCAGCTTTGGACTTTTAAAACGAGATATAATGAAACTGCATGTTATTGGCACTGCAAACCAAGTGACAGAATATGGGTATCAGCGACTTCATGTCTTATGAGGGCTTTCCAACAGAGGAAAGTGACCTGTTGTATGTAGAAAGTAAAATAAGCACTTTAGCCCTTTATTGTCTGTCTCGAGTAAAAATTATTCTCAAATAATGTAATTTTTCGCCATTCGTCATCATGCCTTTTCCCCTAGGGACACTTTTAGCATTCTCTGTCTGTAGTCCTTTGAGAGGGTGAGTACGGAGGTTTATCTGAGTATGATGCCCGGATGAAACTTTGTGACTGTATCGCAAGATGGGGCTGAAGATGCAGCCTTCTCACTTATTACCAACTCTTCTTCTATCCCTTTCCCCATCTGCGATTTACAGTACAAGTTTACGCCGTTTTTCACAGCTGAGGCCAAAGATCTTGTGAGAAATCTCCTTCAGGCTGACTTGACTCGAAGATTCGGCAATCTGAAAAACGGTACAAATGATATCAAGCAACACAAATGGTTCAGTAGTGTTAACTGGGTGGCCACTTTCAAACGCGAAGTAAGTTCAGACAAAAGATTTACCGCAAACTATGATTCATTAGCCTATCATTTATATGTTTTGTGACAGGGGGCTAGTGGTAGGCTGCTGTAGCCGCTCACCATATGCATACTAGATAATTCAGAAGTTTCATCCTTGGTATGGACTCAGGTAGTTGGTTGTATGTGAAGATAGAAACAAACGCATCGTTCAAGTTTTCACGGGTTTATTGCTCAGAGGAAAATGTAACTCACACAACAGAGAAGGATGCTCAAAATACGGGGATCATTAAGCCACCCACTGACTTTCAGTCGGTTGGCGAATGGTGTCAGTCAATTGATCGCATCACGCACGATGGGAGCTGTGAATAACGTTTAAGTAAAGTGAACACGCCTCGATCAACACAGCGGAAGTAAAAGCTAACAGGTTTGATCCATTTAGAAGGGTGAAGCGGCCATGGTTACTTGTCGGTAACTCCGGACATCCCGGATACTGGGAAAAACTGCCTACTCTTTATTCTCGTAGCTTCACAACCCATCAGAATATATGTATTACTGACGCAATTATTCACCTACCTAATCTTCCAGTTACTTCTTGATGTATTTGGCCCTGGATGTCAAAATCCCAATCTACTTGTTTGCCCGAAGTCATAACGAAACAGAAATTTCGCGTACCTCTCGCGTGTGTCACCATATCAGTTTTACACTACCCGGATTGGGGACACCCTAAGGCCCATTTCTGGATGCAACTTAATTTCATGCAAATATGCAAAGTCGTTGGAACATCCTGGTTCAAGAAAAGCGATCACCATTGATTCAGACATTTCGATTGGAAAGTGGAACAAAGATCGTTTAAGTCACTCGGAATCGGTCGGAAGAAATTTAGCTGTGATCATGAGTGGCCTAGTCACTGTATATAAAGTTGGTCTGGTAAACCGATAAGTATTCGCTCTTGCTGACCACTAGAATGAATGACGTTTTAGATTACCTCATGGGTGCAGGTTAACCGAGAGTAGATGAACTGTAAAAAGCCGCTAAACGATGGTGCGTTTATGCCAACTCATCGAGAATAAAAAAATTGGTGCTTGGCTCTTCTAGAACACTTGCAAATGAAGTGTCACGATAAACTTGAATAGCAGTTTGTCGAGCTGAGACTTGGTAAATATTTCTTTGCTGCCATTTTTGATGGCACTGGCTGCCACGTCGTGGCAGCAACCAATCGAGAGAACAGCTCTTTGGAATTTTGAGCTTATTGAGCGTCATACTGCGGAGAAGAACTTTAGCTGACTCAGAGCATTCGGTAAAAGTGTCACTGGTTAACCAAATCACACCTGCGAACTGAGCGATCATGAAGCTATTATTGTGACGCTGGCTTCTTTTGGATTTTGTTCTAAGTGTACTAATCAAACAGGTTAATCGTACCGACTGGCTGCATGTACCAGTTTCACCGTGTCCAAAGTGGTCACGTGGTTCTGATGGGTGCAACTGACTGGTCTGAAGGAGATGGAGTACACTAACAACCAGTTTGACTGCGATGGAACACCTATGGATTTTTTTTACTGATTAGTCGATTGATTTCCTTTGACCCGATTACTTGATACGAATAAATGCAGCAAGCACGACTTAAAATTGAATTCTCAAATTTCGGTTAACCAAAGAGTGCTGGCTGTAAGGCACAGATCACGTGCAAAATTTTGCAGAGGTTGAAAATTCTCAAAACGGCATATTTAATCGCAAAAGTCAGGACTTTACTGTGTCCTAAAGACTCCTTTTGCACAAACTGATGCAGAATGGAGTGATGACACAGAAACCAAATATGGAATAAAAGCATCACGAAAAATGAAATTTAGTGTGTATCCAAATATTCTACCTTACTTAGTGAAACATTAGCGCAATATTCCTTGAGTAACCCTGTCAGATTCATGCTCTCTCGTCATTACCAGAAGCAAAAGACTCTCCGAGGATAAAAATATGCAATTCCTTGCAACCTTTACATTTTCTCCTAGAATTTTATTACACGTGGTCGTGAGGAACAGTGGAAGAATAATCGGTCAATTGAGCCTTCCTGCATATATTTGCAGGAAAATGTAATAGCTTAGGTTATTTAAGGTGATTTTCTTAGAAGCGTGTTAACGAGTCATGAAACGTCCGAGAACAGATGAATGGAGGAATGTGAAAGGTGTTAAAGAATTCCCAAATCCAGCGATTTAGGGGAAGATAGGATGCAAAATCATCGTTCTAAAACTGAAAACGAGAGGTTTGGTGTGGATGGTTCGACGAAAAGAAAGAACGAAAAAGACGAGATGCCTGACTGTCAGTTGTAGGGAGTAAACAACATAGGCCACCCCAATGTAGGAGCGACCGAATGAATAAGGAGATTCTGGGTCTCTGTGGCAGGCAAAGGATGCGAGGCTGTTGGTTAGGGAGGGAGCAGTGATAATACGAATGACCTTCTCCCAGAACTCGTCTATCCTAAATGAAGAAAAGCATGCAGTCGTTCTCCGAACATGACAATGGCACTCCGCACCGGACCGAAATCGCACTTGGTACAGAAGAATAACTAGAGGTAAAATGAAGTATTTTCAAACCTGGAAAGGCGGTAACAGTTCTGAAAAAGCGGTTTCAACAAATGAGCGACTGGGAGAAAGTACCTACCACTGACGGAACAAGACTGCTGGGAATGGCACACCGCTGCAACTCAGAGGAAACACGACGGCAGGAGGGAGCTTTATATTGAACGCAGTTGTAGCTGATCAACTATATTCAAAGGTTTTTGCAGTTTCGGTGTTCAGGATGCGATTGGCCGTCATAGAACTGGGATGAATGAGCGTTGGAACTCAAGGATGAAATCGCCAGCAAGGGTATGGATCTTAAAAGTACATATGGGTGGATGCTATTGGTACAGATTCGAATTGAATTAAATGATGAAAACTATTATTGATTTTGTAGGTACCTGATGCGACTCTATCAAGACAGGAACGGTGTCCACACTATAGAGAAATCTTGCAATCCAGACTGTCTAGTTCCGGTCCTGGTCAAAACTCCTCGAACTTGTTTAGTGATACCAGACTCTGTTCATCGAAAGAGTTCGAGGCAGACTATCACACGCACGACACTAGAGAAGCCGGGTGCGCCTGAATCCTTGTTAGCGGTCAAGCAGCATATCAGTCCAGTTATTGGCAACTTTGGAAGAAGAATTAGGAACGCAACAGTTCCGCAGAAATAATCCAGTAGATTGACACTTACTCTTCTGGTTGGTCATGAAGTTTGGCTGGAAAAGGCATCGCTAATAGGCGGAGTTAGATAAGGTGAAGTCAGATGAACCAATGAGGTGGTAGTTAGGAACGAACTTGGAGGCAATGCGACGTCGCAGTTACATCCCGGACTGAGAATGATGCCAGATATTTTTCGAGATAAACACCTTTTATTGAGAAGAGAACATGCCTCAACATCCACCTAGCTGGTGTTTGAGAGGAAGGAAGGTTATCCAATGGCTGATGAAACAGAAATAGTAGAGTTTAGATATTTAATTGGATTCAGACAGCCTCAGTAGTCTATGGGGCCAACTTACCTTGGTCGATCTGATGATGTCTTGAAGGGTATTTTTCTTTTTGTAGAATTATCCGTCTCGGCCGGACGTAGTGATGTTTCATGCCGCAGTGGAGTTTAGTTATATTCTCTTTTGATTCTGTCTGTAAAATACCTCATCGTGGGACCAACAAACGAGGTTCGCCACTGGCACACAAATGAGTGCGCTTTGAAAGCCTGTGTTTCAGTTGAAACCCGAGTGACGGGGTGTAAGTGAATCTCAAGCGTAGAGTAAAGCCTTATTTTTGGGATCGATCAAAACTATTAGCCTTCTGGTAACCAAGATAGCAAATGTGTCCCTCTAAATGGAAGATTCAGATCAAACTGGCTCTTAAGTTCAAAAAGTGCATAGATTTACAATGAGTCCAAGATTTTAGATCTTTAAATCGACGGCCCTTGGAACAAATCTTCGACGCTTTCGGCTGAACCCGGTATTAGATAGGATATCGCCGCTAAAATTGTCCATAATCGGTTTCGGTATACTGTGTGCTGTGTACTCCCGTTCCATTCCTTACGTAAATCGGCATCGAAAAAGTACAGTCGGCCGTCGTGGCAACGTTTTGGAGCAAACTGAATGGTAAATTTGAGAGAATTGAATGATTTCAATTCATCGATGGAGTTGATACTATCTTCCGCGATGTCATCTATTTGACGGCAATGGAGCGTGCATTGTTGCATTTTTGAAGTTAGCGATCGGGCTCCAAGGTTGATTATGGAGAAACATGCAGTGTCCAAGTATGACATTATCTCTCACTCAGTATATTTAGTTGTTGAAACTGGATTGCACATTATGGGTGCAGTAAAATTTGTTTATGGTTTGAGATAATGATTTCGACGTCTCTGCCAGCTCACTCACAAGCGTAACTGATTGGTGAATGGTGAAACCAGACCACGAGAGAACATGTAGTGACCATCCAGTCTTAGTTGTTTGACCCTCCAGACGAGACTGTGTATGTCCATCAGATTATTTCCCTTTCAATAGGTCCCACCAAGCTGATAAGCCAGTTTACCATCGAAGAATGTGGGGAATTAAAAGTAACTAAATGTGATCGCATTGGTAGACCTCACTTTCGGCTGATCATGCAGAGAATAGGACCGATGCTGTCGAAGTTATCAGCATCGATGAGCCCTATCTGCTTCAGGCAACGGCGATGGAATCTTCTCAGTTGCGTTCCCCCATTGCTTTTACGTCTTGAGTAGTGCAAAAGAGTGCTTCTTCTCTTGCTACTACAGTCTGCTCACTTCATTAAAACGCTTCCAGCCTTTCTACCAGCCCTGGAAAACAGCGTTTTATGGTTGGTTTGTGGACGTTTTAATGCTTCAACGCACCCATGTGTCAACGGATGCTTGGGCATTGATGACAGGAACTGACTAATGCCAATCCTGGTTGTTTTATATCGTGGTCTTACATTTGAACTTAGTTAGATAGCTCACCTTCAAAGTGCATATCAAGATCGCTGTGGCTAGATTTATGACCAGGACAATGTCTCCAGCAATTTATGGTTCAGTCGTACCAGGAAATATTGTACGCGTAATTTTCTGGATTGTTGAGAAATTTTGAACACGGTATAAGAGAATTTAGTTAGCTAGCAAGTACCCTGTTAATCGTCTTGAGTTGTTTGGTCGCAATCAGACGGGCACAAGCGTTGAAATGTAAACTTCCGGGAGCTGACAGTGCTTCTAGAACGCCAGAGTATTGAGTCTGTTTTCGTCCCATACTTCGAATGCTTTAGAAATTGGTATCATCTTCGTTCTTTGTAGTAGGGAAGTTACAGAATATGTAAAGTTCGTTTGTCGAGTAGCGCGCTTGAAACGTAGGCTTGCAGTGCTAGGGGAACAATTTGAGCCAAACTTACTACGAGCCACTTGTATTGATGCCACAAAGGAAAGACGAAAGACAGTTGTGAATAAGTAAGTGCGGGGTCCCGCACTCGAAACGAAAACAGTGTGGTGATTATGTTGTTGTGAAGGTGAAAGGAGGTCTAAAACCGAAGCTTCCTTCAAAAGGAAACGAGGTTAATAAGATGCGTTGAGTTAGCATCATTCTTTAAACCATGAGTCCTGTAGAACTCACGCATGCTTGGGTATATCGAATAACACAATTTTAGATAGTTTGCTGTATAGGTTTTGTGAACCAGCAACTTTACTCAGTGACATAGAGTAGCGAACCATACAAGGACACCTTTGATTCGGTGGGTTTGCCTCCACGAATGACATTATCAGGTGTCTGCTACCTCGGATTACATGTTATAATTTACTCTCATCTATCAAGGTGGACTCCATAGTAGCGTCTCGTGCATTCTGGCAGTGAGTGCGGCAATACAACAAAGTGAAGTAGCACGTTACAGGTGCCAAATAAACCTCCTCCGAAAAAGAATCTCTTGTAGGCAGTTGTGCACTGGGCTTCGATGGACACTGGTTTATGTTACAGGCTTTCTAGTGTCACAGTCTATCCTCGAATGTGGGAATGATTAAACATGCCAAATAATATTCGGATATACCTCGACGTTGTGTGATGCTCAAGCATTCATTATGCATTTGCGACGTGACTGGCAAGTTGCTGAAGCTACATCATTGGTTGCTATAATATCTTAATAATGAGCAGGTGGATAACTATGCCTCAATTATCTCCTGAACCGATTGTTTCTTGTGTTCTCTAGGGGCGATTTGCCAACCTCTTCCTAAATTTTCAACAAAACTCAAAAAATAATACTTTATTGGATTTAGGGAATGCCTTAAGAATTAACATACGTTGACCATGGCTACCGTGAATGGAAAAAACATCATATATGACGCGGAGTTGATGTTCACACTTCAAAAATGGACGTCCTTTCACCGTGCAATAGCGGTTCATCAGTCAACAATGGTGGTGACCTAACGTCATGACACAGTTCTGGGAGCTGACTTGCTGACCACTGAAGTAAGAAAATATAAGATTCGCAACATCTGAAGCGAGGGTGGTACCCAAATCAGGTGATGCCAATTTCGAAGCGGATATTTTGAAAACAGTCTCATGTATGCATGTTGAACTTTAAGGACCATCAGGTGCGAAGTATATGTAAGCGCATTCATTGCTACATAGGCCGCTCAACATCAACAACAACCGTAGAGCACAGATGGCCCAAGACGTGCCAACAGACGCAAAAAAGGGACGTGGCTGCAGTACACACGCATTATGTTTACTTTAGCGTACAAATACATGTGGAATCAGACAGCAGGAGAAGGTGTCATCGCAATCCACTTTCGTGCCGAACTTATCCTGGTTCGAAACCGGTATAGTGCGGAACGAACTAAATACCACGAATTCAGTGGCTTTTAACGAACAAATCATCCACTGGTAAACAAACAGCTCTAAGCGTTGGACATTTCAACAAGATAAAGCTGATTCGCCCTGATAAGGAGTCACTCGGGCAAGGAGGTAGTCTGGCCCAGATTGTACAGACATTTAGTAGAAGCACTTAACTCAAACGAATGATTTTCTCGTTCATTATGTTCTCTCAGAGGTATTTTCACTGTAACCGATGTCACAATATCCAGTGGTCTCTTATTTCTATGCAAAGCGAATAGTGGTATCAAATCCTGACCAATTATCATGGCACGATGGCTCATGGGTTTCAAGGTAGACCATTCTTTTTGCGAATTTTCACCTAAACGGCTTATCTGTCATCATAATGAGTCGTGAAATTAAAACTTGTTATCACAAAAACGATAACAGCGTCGACAGCAACCAAAACAACTTATACCGGGAGGTTGGGATCAAGATACGGTGCGGTAGGATAAATTCGACGTTTCGGGTGTGGTGGACAATATTTTTAGTAATGTCTGCCTTTTGGTGAGGGCGAACGATAACGATGGTTGGGTCGGGCGTCATGTTATCTGACTGGCGTGTTCTTGTCATTAGGCGTTAGTCGGCTGCAATCACCATGCGTGTTTTGGCCCCGACCAAGTTGGGTCCTAGGCAGTTCACTAACGGACTTGAAGAATGCAATTCAGATCATTCGTGGATATAAACTGCGTCAAATAACCTTAAGAGACCGCATGCGCTTCATGGCCGTGCACTGTAAATTGTGACTAGAAGATTGATTGGGATTAACCCCGAACTTTATGCTTGGAGGTACAGCGGCCGACGTGGTAGTTAAATCCACCTATTGAGCGGCTGTATACATCTTTGCAGACTGGTCGAAAATGAAATCTCTTTATGGACCGAAGATATCATGGCAGATTTTACTGACTTTCACTGCGCACATCAGTTGTGTACTGTTCATACACCTGCCAGGAACAGATTATGTACTAAAACAATAAAATACTGATCTGTCTAAAAATGTGACGACCTTTGATATGTGCCCGTCGTTAATGTCTGTGAACCGTTACCTGATTTCAGCTGGAACGTCGAGTTTGGAATGGTTAGAGGTTCAGCGAATCGTTTTCGAAATAAAGGTCACCCGACATGATTGAGTTACTCATACTCCCACTTCTGCTGATTCGATCATACACATCAAATGACAGGACCTAACGTTAACAGCTCTCTATGTATAACTGTGCACTGGATAGGAATGGCATAAAGATATAAGCAACTGGTTACGCAGCATGAATATCCTAGCCAGACACCTACCTATCTGGATGAGGGACAGCATCCACCAGTGACCAAGCCGGTGTTAACGGAGCACTTAAGAGTTAGCAGGGGTCCCGGTTTCCACCTCTCATGTATTACACCGTATTCTAATAAGGAAATAAAGACTCAGCATCAGGCGAATGATTAGGTGATTGCACACAGTGTGCTGGGACTCTTCTGGTGGCCACCTATTTTTCGATCAAGGAAAGTAACCATTGTAACCCAATTTCTCTTCATTCAGGGAAGTTTAACGGAAGTGAACAGTGCTGTCAGGATATATATTTGCTTCCCTCCTAACCTGAACTAGACGATATTTCTTAGAGTTGTCGGCTTGCCTTGCGAAAATGCTCTATGTAACTCTGTCATAATATATCTTAGTTGGTATAATTTTTGAAGAGTTTGTAGACCTAGAGTGCACGTAAATATTAATGGGGGAAGTTTTGATGATGCGTGAGTTTTCACTGAACATTTTCTCGTTCATAACTGGAATAACTTTTAGCCGAAAAAGACTGTATATCCATTCCGTTATTTTGGAATGTGATTATCCGTAAAAGTTGGTTCTACTACTGGCTTATATTTGACCACTGAAATCCGTCGAACAACTTTATTATAATTTATTCACAGCGCTGGAACCAAAACGCGCACTAAATAATGCAAGAGGATGCAATCCAAACCTTGCATCTCATTCCCACAGCTGATTAGAAATCCATAGATCAAGGATTTGTTTCTTGTTTCCTCCAATTAGCGGTCTTGGAATTGGAGGGTGTGCTACTCTGATCACATTTCCACGTACTAATCCAACTATACAAACGCCTCTCGGCGGTTGGCGTGTGTGGACGTTTTGTATGGAAACGTTAAAATCTTTCCATTTTCGTGCGGAAATTAATGATCCGTAATCACGTCTTTTAGGTAGCAGAGTATGAATATATAACTCATCATAACCGCTATTCTCTCTCCGTTTTTCTGTCGATCCCAGGTAACGGCACCCATCATCCCCAGTTGCAAATCTCCGGGTGATTCGAGCAACTTCGATTTATACAATGAAGATCCTCTAAAAGAAGGCGGTCCGGAAAAATTCGCAGCTGAATTTGCCAACTTTTAGGCGATGCAATTTGTCCTTATCCTTTTGAAGCTTTGGTTTTACCTGGCCACCTCGTGAAAACACGGTGAGCAGCGCATTTCCAATTGTGATAGACTCTTGACGATCAAGCTTTTCACCTACATCTACACAGCTCAACTACTACCACTACTATTTCCCACTGCCTGCCCATATGGGGACCGCAATATTCGCAACTGACAATTCTCACAGTCTTCGAAAAGGACGACAGTCTTGTGGGATATTTTACTTTGTAATATCTCACACGTTTTCAACAAAATCTACGTATGTCGCATGAACACAATCTTTTGTAAGCTTGAATATACTTCTTTTTAAATAACTTCTGCTTTTGTAGGTTCGGAATAGCAGAAATGATGGGCTATTTCAGTAGGCTACCAAGCTGAATTTATATGCCCAAAATATTCCGGAAGCAAGTCGTTGGTGAATTAAGAGTTCTGCACAGGACTGAGCTGAGAGTAGGTCCACACCCATCTTCCATCTATGCAGAAATCCTGTTGGCCGTTGGGCAAAATCAAGAGCAGTCTCACTCTTTAATTTCTTCACTGTTGGACATTAATTGTTCACTGTGCAAAAAGAACAATAGGGTGAACCCCTGCTGTTTTATGATTGTTTTTCTGTCCTGAATTTAATATTTGTTCAGGTAAATTTGCCTAATCGTTGATTCCAAAATTCGTTTCATGCATACACCCTAATAATTCCTGGAGGAAGGATTGCCCAACCAAAACTCGCAAAAGAAGATATTATCGAAGTTAGCTCCTAAACTTATTGAATTTACCCTCCCGGAAAGTTTCGTCCTATTGTTGAGGCAAAAAGGCCTCCTCTCCAGTATTCAGAACCCTTTTTAAATCCATTACAGCTGTTACCTGTTGCACAACACTAGTGAATTACTGATATTCTCATTATACGTTTCAAAAGCACGGAAGTATACTAGGGTGATGTCTTGGGTAAAATAGGATAAAACCAAAAGATGTCATGGTTACACGCGGAATTACTACTGTAAATGGAGAGGAAAGTCCCGTTGTTTGCTTCGAAATGAATACATATTGAGTTATATCAACTTAGGACATAAAGTGCACTTTGGCCGGAATGCCTTTTTTTGAGAAAGGCAGTGTAGTTGAGAAAATTATTCGATAACACCAGTCTTTACCACCATTTGTTTGGGAGTCGCGTGACCTGGGTAATAATCACTACGCTCACCACCTGTACTTGTGTGCCCACTTTGTTTTCTCCCATATTTTCTCAGTTATGTAAACAAATTCTACTTGGATGGGAAGTACAACACATCAAGCGATCAATTGACAAACCTAGATGTGGCGCGTGTTGTGTCGTTCAGAGATTTTAACTATTAAGAGAGTCCAACTGATGTGACACAAAATAGCGGAAGATCAGCAGCCCTTTTGCTGCACCGTACCACACATACTATCCAACGACATGGCGCCTAATATCGGTATAATTCTACAGTGCGAGCGCATCTCTGTTTCGGATAATATTCGTCGCGAGCGAGGGTTAATTAAGCGTTTCTAACTGACTGTTTAGCTTCTTCAGCGTAATGGTTTCAATACGTGTGTTCCGAAAAGAATGCAGCGGAATCATCGTAAAGTCATCATCCATCGTATCGGAAAAAATCTCACCGTTCATCAAAGAACATTATTTTGCACAATCATGCCCTCTTTTCCAACGAATTTACTGAATATGAACGAAAGTGGTGTTGTGGATTTCATTAAATTAATGCGCGACCTTGACTCAAAAACTCATCTAGCCTCCATATATCACTGGTTTGGCTGCCTACACTTAGCGGTTCTTGATTTGAGCATTGATTTTTACAGAAGACAAAGTCGCTAAGCACACAAGTGAAAAATATTCAATGTAAATGACGTGGACCGTTGATTGGCTTGCAGTTGCTTTTCTTGTCAACTTTTCTCGAGATTTTAGTTTAACTTCCTTGAGTTTCTGTCAGCTGCTGAGATCTTATGCTGTATCCCATAACCAATATTCTGATATTGATGCAATCTAACATGAGGAAAGTCGCGCATGAAAACAGTTGTTTCTTCCAAGCTTTGAGATGCGCTCATTCTAGGCAGTTTTTTGTTTTATTTGGGTCATATAAATCACTGGAACCGCATGAGAATCTATGGTAAATCTCCTCTGGCTTGTCAGAACCGAAGAGCTTATATGAAAGCTGATCAGTAGTCTGGATGTATGCTAATGTAAGCATGAATGTGCTACTTTCGACCTCCTCACTTAGGCTATATTATTACCAAATGGGCTGGAGGTACTGCAAGTTACGGTTGCGAGCATATTTAAATGGTTGAACTGTTTTCCGAATGATGATGACTGCTAAATGACTTGCATTCAAGAAAGCACAAAGAAGATGTCCATATATGTATATTTGAGAGGGTTTAGAAAAGTGAAATTCGGTCAGGCTATATTCAGTACGGCTACGGATGACCTTTTGGATACATTTATGCAGCTAGGTGTCTACCCGCACTGTTGTGGGTCATGACAAAGATGCAGCAGATCACGGCAACGACGGTATGCGTTGAGTTAATAATAGTGGTAGCACTTTTGCTCATAGTTCTTTCTAATTTATTTTGCCGCAGTATATGTGTTCTGTTCAGTCCCTCATGGTATGGTTATTATGAAATGTAGACAGCAAGCCTACAAATAGTCACGGTATGGGAAGCCGATTGTTCCGTGAGGAACTCAGTCAGAGGTTCAACTGTGTTTTATCTCACTTGCAAGAACTTGAACAGCACTGCAGGAGTTTAGAACAGTAGATTCTTCAAGGTCCTGTCGCAAGTGAACATTTGAAAATTTGGTTGCAGTGGATAAGAAGTAAGCACATGAGTTCTGTGTCACTGAGTTCGGTCGATCAGGGTAATGAATAGAATATTTTGGCTCGATAGCCAGTATACGCTTACAGTAACCGAAAACGGATGTGGCCACTCGCTAGATACTGACCGATCAAAATACTGCTCAAGCCAACATCTGTTTTGGGGCTCAAAACAACCTGATGAACTCAAAACAGAATAGACAGAAAAGCAAACAATTGTCCCTAGGCCAGTAGGGTAGGTATTGATAATTAGCGTTCTTATCTGTTGGTCAGGTGGCAGCTGATTTCTATTCGGTAATTGATTTTGCCAACGTTAGACCATGTGAGGGAACATGTTCACTTCAGGGTTGACGCTCATAGTGGTCTTCTACAGTTGCAGTGCATTCATTCATACAGTTGAACATTTTGTTGTAGCAGATACTACTGCTCTACATCCTGCACGTTCGCCCGAGACAACAAAGTGGCTATATAAAGGAGGAGGAAGATGGCTAATGTTCCTACGTTTCAAGCAGTTGAATTTGGGCGTGCGCAATAACGAAAAACAGCATTAATGTTTTTGGAAAATAATAATTTACTGGTCACCGAAAATGAACACCTTCATTGGTTCGGTATAGTCGTGTTGAATTCACAAGAACTTAAATTCACTGGTTTAACTGAAAACATTTTAGTGCTTCTGCTTGCAGACGCTCAGTTTCTAAACCGACTAAAATTATTGAACACGCTGCGACGTTACAGACAACCTGATATCACATCGATACCCAAGATGTCGTTGACCGACAGTAGCCGGTATGACCGAAGCTGTTTGAAAGGTAACGCCGACCTTATCAAATAACTGGTTTAATGTGAGTGTCTGACTGAATGGATTAGTTCGCTACACTTATTTGGTTCTGTCGGGGTTCAGGTTTCATCATGTATGCTACTCGGGTGTGCATTGTAAAACTTCAGTATAAAGCATGCCCCAGATAGTCCAGGAGGAACGTTAAGTTAATCTGATGTGCCTAGATCTATATAAAATCCGCCTGAAGGAGTTATATAGCCTACATAGTCTGTCCCTAATAAAATTAGTAATCATACCAATCGTTCAGCTGTAGCTTTTCTTTAGTATCCATCAGTCATGCCACTGATCAAAGCACGAAGCACTGAAGTTACCCAAGCCTAGGCAAGTGCAAGGCTGTGAATAGTAGCGCTGTCTGGAAACGTTGCCCGGTCCATAAGTGGAGACGCATTTTCTATGAGATATTCTGTCCATTGGTCATGTTTAACTTCAGCTAAGATAACACATGAGTACGCTGAAACAGAATTTCCTTCATCTCGCTTAATCAGTCCACGATATTTCAGTAGATATACTGAAAAAGTAGGGGTTTTATAGACCGTGCTTGAACTAGCATCCAATATTTATGGGGATTTGAACTGCTGAGTAATCGATGCATGGGGTTTCTCCAGGATAAAAAGCCATGGAGAGTTAATAATACCAATGTCACTCGCCACTGCTTGCCTTCCTCGCAAGAACTTCCAGCCACGATCACAATAGAAGAGAAAACGGTATCAGCCGCATGTCCTGGAAAACTTTCAGTTAAATAATGCGGAGTGAAGAGAACGGATTTGACATAGACCCACCGCGTTTTACTGGTAATTTGCACTCAGCACCAAACCATCACATTAGATTCACAAACCCCACCCTGTCTGAGGTATGCTCCATTGATTCGAATGAGATTACGTGATGAAGGCCCACTGTAACTCCGGAGGCACCAGCAGTCCATTTTACGCTGGACACTAAACAGTACGCTAAGAGGAAGGCGTTCAACAGAGGTTCTTGGGCATGTGGTTACGACTCTCAAAAGTGCACTCTGGGTGCTGTGAACCAAGTAGAAACGACCCATATGAGCAGTGAGCATAGTTTTGCCTTCAGTCTTAAGCACTCTATGGTGGACAAGGTGGATGTAAAGCTTCGGTAACGAGTGCGACGCATTCGTGTTCTGTGTGAAGAAAAAAATTTATCGCTCTTCATGCACAGCTGGAAAACTTTGACTAGAGAATTTCCCTACGTGACCTAGCTTGCAGCAGTCCATTCCTGCAGGCCACTGCATGACTCTAGAGGTCTGGATCTTTTTTCCTCTTGTTTTCGGGATGGAATTCGCCCGTTGTCTTCCAGAAACCACCCGGTCGGAGCTCATTACCAACCGTCTTTAGAGGGAATGTGAAGCGAAAGAATGAAGAGTTTTTTTCAGTAATCGGTTTATAGCTTAGCAAACTGAGTTCTACTGAAGTGCGCTACACATGGACTGATAGCCTAACTATGAAACGTGAATAAAAACTCCAAATTCGCTCATTTAGATGGCATAAGACAAAGCTTTTGGTATGGTAAACGCAGGAATTCGGTACAAGACCCTAAGGCAGATCGGAGTGGTTTTAATTTGCAGAAGCCCATTCGTCACTTAAAGAAATCCCTTATTTCAGTTGACATGGACCAGTTCACGCTTCTCATTTATCTGTTTTCTCACCTGGAGGTGGAACTGTTATCCTTGGTATTCTCAGTAACCCTGAAGGACAATGACTCAAGTCTCCATTTAATAGCGCCGGAAAGCTTTAACATCATGCTTGCTACTAACGCTTCTTATGTCCGGACCAGGTAACTGGCAATTTTAATAAATTTTCCTTCACTTGGCCATTATTCATTTATCCAGCCGTTGATGTGGCGACGGAGGGAGCCACATCAGGGATTTTTCGTTTGTCATTGTGGGCGAAGTCGTGGGTATTCGAGTGTAAAGCACACCACAGGACAGCGAGAGACTGATTCCTTTGACCAACAGCGTGAAATTTAACACCATTCTAATGTTAGAATGTTCCGTGTGTTTCCTGAGTGTCTTCTGTTTCTGTAGCTTGGAATATCATTCAGGATTAAACATGCGTGCTGAACTCGTCTCTATCGATAGAAGGTACTTGTTTTTCTGGCAATTAATTGCGGAGCAATTTACAGGGTCCATTTAATAAAGAAAGGCTTGAGATCTACTTTAGCCAATACAGCAGAGTTTTTTGTGAAGCTACTCTGGTACAACTCCAACTCACCCTCTCACGGTTTCAAGACGTAACAAGTGATCTTCGATCCTGCTCGTCATAATAGATGAGTTTAACGTCTTGACGATCAAAAATGATATCAAGAGATGAGTGAAATTCGGGAGTTTTCGTGAATGTAGATTTTATCAATCTTGCCTTCATTTTACAAAGGCCGCTGGTTCCTCGATGGTTTTGGGTTCTCCGTATAAAAGGTAGGTACCTTAATCTGAACAGTTGGCGGTTAGCACTAAGCAAAATTGATGAAAAGATGAAGGGACCTAGTTCTCTATCGGTTTACCAGTAATGCTTACAAACAACTAGCACACCCAACAAATAACCTATACTAATAGTCCATGAGCACGCTGGTGTTTTCTCTACGATTGGCGACGAAATGTTTACAAGCAAAGTGCCAAGATTGTCGAATAGATTAAGGACCACCCGATCTAAAATCAAACCTATAAAAAACTCCCAACTGTAACTTGCTATAATCTTAGTATACTAATGAGAAATGAAAGCCCTCTCTTAGGTTTTTTATCTTTTGGTTTAATCACCCAAGGGTGACAAGCAACCTCTGATTTACCACACAGTTCACACGACGAAAGAGGTTCTACAAACCTTTTTGGCAGTGTGATAAACATCATTGGTAGAGAAATGGGGTGATTGAAGCTCAGTTTGAACCCCGCAAGTTGACAGCATACAATTATGTCCTCAACTAACGGTGAACATGGTTGCAACTGATCAAGTAATTAACTGCACTGTTATCGGAAGTCACTTGCAAGGAATCTGATGAACTATCGGTCCATCAACCAATTTAGCAATAAATATTGGTACTTCCTACTTTGTTAGAACAGTCGGTCAAGTCCTACCACAGAAAACGTTTGACGTCTAACTGTTTACATGAAAGTTAGAAGTGTAGGCTGCGGTGTACAACTGTATCATAAGTGCCTCTAATCGAGATGCTCCATTTGAGTTGAAAATGTACTGGAGTTTCAAGGGGATAGGTAAGAATGATGAGGTAAAATTTGGTGCAGACTGCTCAAGTTCCAACTACCTGGACTTCAGTATTGACCACTTGTGGATCCCCGAATCATAACAGATGATAAAATGGCAAGGAAGTGTTCAGTAGAAAAAGGCACTGTTTCTGAAAAACAACATCGACTATCGACAAAATCACACTGGAAACATCATTTGGACTGGTTAGCATGACACTCAATAAGGAGGAACCATTAAGACATCAAAAGGAAGAAATAATGTATCTATTACCGAAAGTCTACCAGCCAACCTGCAAGCCCAATCATCAGCTAGTTTTGAATGCGGAATTCCCATTCTTATCCAGGTGTTGGATTATTCCGCGTTCGAAATAAACGACATTTTGTGAAAAAGCTCATTATTTTGTTGAAGAATGGAAAATTAGTTTCAACATTTGAAACCAAACCAGCTGAATTGACCTCAGACACAATTCAGTACCTGTCAGTGTAGAGTGTAGGATCAGATGCACTGAAGTGTACCATCTTTACCATTCATAAAAGAGGCTGCAAGTTAGAATTGAGACATGATATTTAGAATAAATTGGCTTATTACTGAAGTTAGTTAGTGCCCCCACATTAGTGGACATATTTTTGGGCAAGATCTCCAATATGGAACTTATCATATGATATCTTTCCTCAAACATCACAAGAAACTAATGCAATCCTCCATAAAAAGTCCTAATTAGGGTTAGCGAAGACGTGAATTCCCTTGTGAAGCCAGCGAAATAGCTACCAAATTGCACATGTGCAATACAAAAAGGTAGAGCGAACGAATGGACGGTTTTTTATTTACGAGCAGTGCATTGCAGTAATTTTTCTCCAAAGCGGACCACCCCACGGCTCATTTAACAAAAAACAGCTCCCATAGGGACTAAAACGGATCGTTTTGTAGGCCAGTGAAGCAGCTGCCAGACGAAGAGAGTCTAATATTCTTTTTAAACGTGTTTTATCCACCCGGAAAACTGCACAGTTTTGCACTAAGGAAGCACCAACTAGTGTACCACGCACATGAACTTCGGTTTACAGCCACCCGATGCAGCGGCCGTAAATTTTATGTTTGAAATACTGTAGCAAATTGCGAAGTGGCTTCTAGTGTTCAAAGACAATACGAAAAATGCCACAGATCACAGTTTGATGAATATTGTTCGCAGGAAGTTCAATGCCAAATGTAGTGCAAATCTGGAAAGGATTCTTCAATGAAAAGAAACGTGACAAGGAATCACCGTTTTTTGGATATCCATCGTTCTAGAAATCAACCATTTCTGTCCTATGGTGTACCATTTTCAATAATTTCAGTGTGGCGACTGAACAACTCACGAATACATGTGTCTAGAAAACGGAACTCCCATCCGTCCCCTTCTACTAGACCCTTTTCATATTTACCATGCCATTCGCGATGCGCTACACGGCTGATCAATCGCCAAAAGACAGGTATTGCTGCCCATACCATGTCTTTCAGTGCATTAGATTTTGAGTAATTTTCTGTTGCGTTATTAAAACGCCTCTTGATTCACAAGGTGAGACTATTCAAAAGACTGCTTTTAAGTCATACTTTTGCTGTCTTAATTCCGCAATAGTGGTTTCTTCTGGGGATAACTAGAAACGTAATGACTGACGTTGTAGTCATTTATAAGTGCATTATATACCTAAAGGGACCCGGACGACTTGTCATTTCTCGCGCGTAATTTTAATGAAAGCTGAGGAGGAAAGAATGAGTCGGCACATCCTTTTAAATAGTCCTTTTCCAGATAAATTAGGGAGATGAACCAATCAAAAGCACCAGGAGACCAGAATTGTTTTTCTTTTAGGTTTCGTTTTGAGTACAAAAATTCAAAACTGTTGGTAGTGTAGTAGCTGAACACTGAATTTACGTTGGCTAGCGCATTTTAAGATAATTTCTTATATTCATTTTTGAGCTCTGAACCATGCATTTATTTGGAAAAACGCATCCGCTTGGTTCACACTACATGCCGTGGCATAACTGCCAGAAAGTATTAATGAATGAATGCATGAAGCAAGGTAATCGCAAAGCCAAATTAAAAAGCTACAGACTCGTAGCTCTTCAAATAGAACGTACTTTGCTTCTAGAATTTGGGGATAAATAGCATCAAGATGTGTCCTGTCTGTAGACTCGTAGCTCTTCAAATAGAACGTACTTTGCTTCTAGAATTTGGGGATAAATAGCATCAAGATGTGTCGCTGTCTGTAGCAGGAACGGTTTCAAACAACAGTCATCGTCTTCGAATTCCTCCAATTCACTGTATTCCTCATAAATTTCCGGGTAACTCTTCGAGGAAGTTGGGGTGCTGTCCCTGTGTGGAGATGATTGAGACATCCTATGCTACACCGTTAAGAGCAATAAGCTCACATGCAATTGACAGCAGTTTTGGGTTTAGATATCCTTGATTTTACCAGCTAAATCACATAGACACCACTAAGTAATACATAGATTATAGATGCATCAGAGAAACGGACGACAGCGCGAAATGTATCCACACATCCACACTAGGCGGATGGTCAACGGGGAACGACACAAAAAGCTTCCTGCTGTTTGACGAAAGATCGCTCCAACCCGGACATATTCTTTATTCTGATTACAAATGACTTCCCAATGTGCACGCTGTATGCCTATGGAAGAACCAATATGCGCAGGTGTCTATAGGAAAACTCGTTGTATATTCTGGTATCGGTAACTGGAAAGTCTTAGAGCCTGGAGCGTTCTGTATACCGACAAATAAAGACGACTTTGGCCTATTGTCTGATTATCCTCAACTTTTCTGCAAGGATCGATATTCATCCAGTACAGACGTTTTAAATACTTTAATCCTTCTATTATTTGTTTAAATAACTTTGCGACTGGTTTAAACCGAAATTCATGCCTGACTGAAATTCACCAGCGGATGTGTTGTTCGGAAAATGAGTCCGAAACCCTTAAATGAGAGGTGGACTGCTCCATCTCCTTAGGGTCGCCCTGGTGATCTCAATAACAAACAGGATGCTATTGTGAATGAGTTTTATAGGTATACCCATTAGGCACATGAAAAACCTTACTACTGAAGTCATCTAAATGATAAAAAATAATTTGCGACAAATTGTTCCCTTGAAGGTTGGAAGTTTTTCACTATTGAAAAGTGTTCTACATAACTTGGAGTGCAAACGTATAGGAATAAGGTGCCTTTATGTCATCTTAGCTGTTCCGCTTTTGAAGTGAAAATTATAAGTGAACTTAAAGGATGCCTTACGACACCACACATGCACGTTCACAAACGTGAAGTGGCGCTGACAGATATCATTTACTGTAATTATTAACCATACTGCCTTCCTATATCAATATGGGAAACTGAATCGGAAAATATCTGAGTGATACATTGATTCGTGAAAAAACCTTACGGTATAATCATCATCTACAGATGTTTATTCTTAAAAAGAAATGGTTGCTTAAAAAGGTGGCACAAATGAATTTGCATCTGATCAAATCTTTCCACGCAAACCAACTTTTTAAAAACTTTAAATTCTAGGGATATTTTACATGGACGTTCACAAGACACACAAGTACTGTGACTGCTTTGGTCTATTTAATTTTTTGAAACAAGCCCAGCAATCTTGTAGACCCATCCGTTTTATTTATATCTTCCCTTCAGAGATGTTTCATTATCCCTATCTGTCAAAAACGCATTATGGTTTGCAAAGCGCATTTCTGGTTCACTCAGTGCACTAAAACGACTATGTCGCAACATTTAACATAACCGCGGCTGTTGCAAACAGACTTAAAATGCACTAGATATGTTCACCGAAACTTCCACGTTCGGCGAACGTGGACATAAACTATTAAGAGTATATAGTGCATAACATCGTTCAAGTACTCATGGTTTTTCTAAAAAACACTTTACTACAACCACATGCAATCTTACTGTACCACACTTTGGCTCAGCTTTAACTGCACGGATGCCAGTAAGCAGTTGGTCTAAACTTCATGTGTGGGACCTCCTTGATCATCGTGCCTGGAATGACCACAATGGCTGTTCTGAATAGTTCATGGTCTTTTATCGAAGCCTCAGTACATCGATCTGAGAATTTGCTAAGATGTAGCAAGAGATTATCTTCATTTCCACAAATACGGTCATTTGCATATCAATTTGGTTTTCAAGAGAGACCTAACTGAATATAGGCATATGATGTTTTTTGACTGAATGTGCTAAACAAAGTCGCAGTATATTTTCTTTAAGGCGACTACTCACAAGTAGTATTTGTGGACGGATTCCTTCAAGAGTGCTTCCATATTCGTCGATCCCATACCGGGTGTCTATGTATGTACATTTTGTGCATCGTGGAGGTGCAATTTTTCAAAGCAATTTTCGTGCGATTTTCTCTCCTGTGAGCTAATGTAGGCAACCGAAGTCTCCAAAATTCAAGTTCTAGCTCTCAGAAAGTACTGGCAGTATTTATTTTCAATACATCTACACCCAAGCTTTTGCCTGGAGGGATATTTATCAATCATTTCACTCCGGCGTTTTTACAGTTTGAAGCTTATCCGCGTTAAGATAAATCTTTCGACGGGATTTGACCAAAAAATTCTCCATTTTAGTTTATAAGCGAAATGCACGTTATCCGACTTTGAAAGAAAGTTTTTTCAGTTGACGGCATATAAACCCAAACAAAAATTATACTGTGATATATTCTGCTTGCGGCTCTACTGGTAGTTTTGCTACGGGCAAGTGAGTCTAGGCCTCTTTATATCTAAGAGGAGGACTCTCCGATTATGTCACACGTTTGCAGGATCACTCTATTCATTTCGTTTTTAGAGAAACGGACTTGGATTTGTCTTCAGGAGGAATACATTTGCTCCTGGTCGTTTCGGAAAATTAAACGAAGGTACAAGTACTTTCAACAGTTCGGATTTCGTGAAAAATACTGATCTTTATCGTGCAGCTATTCCGCAGCACGTTTCTTTATGAAAAACAGACGTTTTCTTGAGAAGTCGGTTGTCCTCTGTAAGTTTAGCTAAGCTCACTTCTCCAAGTTACGCCAGTTCCTAAATACTACGTCACATCTGTCTTCAGAATCTAGCAAATAGAACAGACTGCACCATTTCAAGCCCGTCGAATATTTTTAGATAAGTTGTTAGCTTGATTTGCTGATACTATGTAGAACCGGGCCTACATATGTCTAGACTTACTGTAAGAGCTCAAAACCGATGCTTCTATTGGGATTCCTTGATCAATAGTGGTCAAACCACTGAATACCTGTGCATACTGGAGTGCCACAAGCAGTTTGCTGGCCTCAAAGTTGTGCTGTGCGCAAGGATTTGACGCTGGTTCAAACCCTGGGGAATGAGATAAGAAAATAAACTTGTAGTGGCCTGAACACGATAGTAAAACGATATGCACCGACAATGGTTCCTGGCTTCAACTGTCAATTTCTTTGAGTCTCCATCTAGTACCGCAAACTTCCCAGTATAGCTCGAGGTTTATCAAATATCCCGTCTAACCGATTATTTCTGACAGTTGTATTATTCACTTGAAATCCACTGACATTTGAAGTTCTAATCCTGAATTTCCTACCGATCTTTATTCCAATAATGAATTCGCTCAACAGTGATAGGGGAGTTAAGTCACTGCATCCAAAAAATAGTTTTCTCGGTGCTCGTAAGGGTACAGCATTCACCGTTATCGTGAGTTTTTAATCAGTATTCAGTGACTGTTCGGAGATTTTGGAGTGGAGTTTTCGGTATATATCAGAAGAAAAATTCAGAAAAATTGAAAAATGAAAGATCAACTGGAAATTCGCACTAAATCCTCGACTTTACTTAAAAATTTCCTGTATTTTCACAATGAAAATGTGGCAGACCAAAATGTCATCGTCGTTGTCGAATATCAACTAGAGACTATTCCCAATGATTCTAGCTGATTAATTAGAAGACTTGAAGACCTTGTGATTTGGTTGCACATGGTAGTTGATAGATTCGGTAATCCCCTGTAGACTGGATGACGATGGCGCATTGTTTACCGCCGCGTGCCTGTGGGATGAATGCCTAATTCTCTGAACACGCTAGTTGCATCTAACAAGCGACACATCTGTGTCTGTTAAAACGTGACTACGATGAATGTCCACCTTTGACGGCACACATATCCGGAGATCCGTCGGTCTTACCTAGAATACTCGGGACATAATGTGGACTGAAGTTTCTCCCTGATGTTGCTTAAGATATGATCGGCTTTTAGTTCCAGCCGTTGTGTTCAGTTTGAGTGAAGTCTTGATTTACTGTATAAAGTGGTGGAATATTCTGAGTGAAAATTGTATCCCAGTGTATCCTTCAAGAAGTCTGATTTATTCGGTAGTATGCCGATTGTAGTGTTAACCAGTGTTCTCACTAATATGCTGTTGCACGTAATCGCTGAACTGAAGGTATAACTACTCCTTACACTATTACGTCGGACGTTTTTTTTACAATCGCCCATTCGGACGCCGTGTATGAAGGACGACTAAGCTCAGATTTGTCTCACCCTCCCGCCACGCAGACGACTTTGGGCGAATATTATTTCAACACTGAATTGGAATGCTGATAAGTTGTAAAAATAAACCCATGGCTTACACAGATTAGCGCTCAAAACAGTACCACACACTTGCATCTGAATCTTGGCTGGAAACGTATCTGCTAGTATTATGTAGAGCGGAATTACCTTAGCAATGACTCCCACTCATCTTCACGCATTTCCGTCACATTCAATGCGAATGTTTTTGCGCACAGCCACACGATCCAAAAGCAGCATATTAAGTTTACCCGGGAAGGTATTATTTATACTGATGAGGTCACACTACTAGTAATCTGTTCACTTGATGGGACATTGGTCAGTAAACGATTAAATAGGGTAGAAAAGAGAGAGTTCATTAAGTATGTGGTGTAAGTTGGAGATATTTCAAACAGTGTGGAATCAACGCACAAGCAGAATAGGTTTATTGAGTCATATCTTCGACCAGGTTTTGAAAGACTTTTAATTCATGGAAAAGCAAGCATCTGTGCTAATTTCTTTTATTTTTAGAAGCAAAATGCTTCTGTCAAACCAAGCCATGATCCATGAGAACATCAACCTTTTAACTTCAGGTTTCCAAGTAATAGCCATACTCGTGGAGAACTGGTCGTTTACGCCACAGTCTCACACTGAATTAGCCTGGGTGAAAACCATATATGCCGCGTATTATGCGTCTGTATGTGTGAATTTGCGGCACTTTCTCCACATTACGTATTGTCAAACAATGTTCCCGCATATAAAATTATTCAACACAAATCTAAGTAGCACGACAAACCTGGGTCACGGAATTCTGTTCAAATTTTTGATAATGTTACTAGACATATGAGGGTCAGAAATTTTCCCCAATAAACTTTATATAATTTTTGAGGTTTCAATTTATACGGATTCTTCCTATCCAAGAAAATTATCTCTCCCTCTGGCACCTTGTAACTAGTGCTTTACGCATGACACAGCACCACTCAACTCCCGAATCTCTGTAGTTTTGAGTCTGTAGTTTTGGTGAACTCATCAGCTGTAAGATGCAAATCTTCGAATTTTTCATTCCATTTTATCAGAAACTAGCTCACCAAGCCCAAGGATTTGTTTCACGAGAAATTTCTGAACAATCCAGTTTCGGCTCCTTGTTGGCCAGAAGTTTTTCCTCATGAAGCTTATTATTGATCCGCGCGACGTATCTCAGTTTCGTTAGTTGAATCGTCCACAACCTTGCCTATAGTACATAGATAAGGGCATCTACCATATACTACGATGACCTTAAATTTGGTCGATGCAGTACTGCTGATCAACAAACGTCACACATACAGTATTGTATATTTTAGTGTGCTTTATCCATACAAAATGTAGGTTTTTAAGTTCCTTGAACAACTGGTGCTCTTTATGCTTCATTCATGGGTAATACGTTAGCATTTTGCAACACTTGAATGCAGCATATACGACGCATTGACGCAATGTTACCAACGCAGCCCAAACTCGATAAACCAAGATGGTCTGTTTGATTATACCCTATTTGAACAAGGGAACACACCATATCCAAAGAGTTTCATTACAATATGCTGATGACTTCAATTCAGTTGAACAATTAGCAGCTAAACCGCCAAGTTCATCTAACAAGGCAGCGGTAATCATAAGTTCACCTCCCGACATGATCACAAACCACCAGCAGTCCAACTAATTGTTGGATTCTTGTTCAACGATTGGATAATTCTAGTTTGTGAACTTTGTCCTCGGACAACCCGACTGTCTCGGTTGATAGGATAGCGGACTACTGTTCAAATCGGTGGCCAGTCACTACCTTACTGCCTTGATATTCCAGATAGCAGTATAATGCTAAAAGCGAGGTACTTTGTGGGGGCACTTTCGTTCAGGACGTTTAAACACAAGCAAAGTGAGCAATGTGAAATCAGTAAACTCGAACATCGCCTGAATAATATCAAATCTGGGCTGCATCATACAGCAAAATTGACGTATGATTCATGAATTGGTCAATGAACTTACGAAGATAACCGATATAGATTTCAGGAAGGTGTCAGTTTAAGATATAGCTTGGAAATCTAAACTGATTTAGCCTAATCAAAGAAAAGCCTAATCTTTCAGGCCAAGTAATAATCACATTTTCATTAAAATGGCACTTGTGTGCCACATACGGCTCGTATTGAAACAACAAATATTGATTTAGAAACCGATATTTTGCTTTAACTAGCCTTCATCACTGACCATAAACTTGCGTGACGCACATCTTTCTGAACGCTACATGAAAGTAAAAGTTTCGGTCAAACCCGTTCACTAGGTAATGCCTTGATCACGTTCGGCGCGGTGACATCTAGAGGTCAAGACTTCCGTGTATTTGTTTAGTAAACGTATTAAGTACGAAGTTGCCAACATCCTTGTTTGATGAAACCGCTACAAGACGCTCACATGGTATTGAGTTGTGTTTGGTTATGAAGGCCCCATGGAGTGTGGAATCACGATGCTAACCGGTTCGCGGATTATCGCTTTCATCGTCCTCGATTAGTTCGCTCTAAATCTGCATAGTATACTCTGTGTTTGACCAGAACGCAACTGACAGTATGGCTTGATGTTCTTTATAGCCAACAACAGTCATCGTAGGATCAATACATTGTAAGAGCATTAATAACATCCAAGTATTTTCGTTTCGTTATCATTCTGACAAAGAGAAGTGAAAAGACTCAATGCCGCAAAATTACTCGGTTCCATCAAGAGCCCTGGACTAACTGAGTTGAATACGTCGAGGGATGTCTCGCTCACAGAATTTACATCAGCCCGCACTTTGGTTTGAAGCGAAATTATTAAGAATTCACAAAACCTTTGGTGTATCAGTTAATCAAAAATAACATAATAAATGACTCATTCAGTTCACAACGAGAAAACTGTGGACCTGTTGGGAGTTTATAATGATTCGAGCAAGTAATGTTTTGTGTAAGTGTGGAACATTTGGTATCAAACAAATAGTAACTTAAACAGGTAATCTGTGACAAACGGTGGAGTCTAAATGCTTCTTATTTATATAGTCACCGATTATAGGGGGGACCAGAAATCCACCAAGCCACTGCTTGTAACTTTAAGCGGATGTTTTAGTAAACATGCCGCCTGAGTTCAAAACACAGCCACGGAGACGCACTTCCATATCACGGTATCTAGCGGATGGTGCAGATCAACTAAGTGAAAAAGTGAAATTCCCCAGGTTAGCTCACTAATCGGTGAGCAACTCGAAAGGGGTTAAATTTGTTCTATTTTTTCAAACGGGCTATCGGAAGCCAAAGACTGTTGCAAGATGCAGTGAAACCAAAGAAATGAAGAAGCCATTTATATAGCATACAGATTATCATCACGTCCAAACACACAAATGTCCGGCACAATTAGCGATAAATGTGAAGTGCAAACGAGCCCGCTGAAAGTGAGGGCGATGCCCCTTCAAAATGATTATTCTGGGTATCCGGCAGAAGTAATTTTGTGAAGCATGTGAGTCGGTGGCGAGCAGCCGCACTTACACCACTACAAAATCGCATGTGTTTCCATCGGGATTTCTCATGACGCTGACAAATATGATAGCGCCGGTTGGCTGTTGTTATTTTGAATGGAACGTTTCCCTAGACAGAATGTTTAAGACAATTCCAGGGGTATTTCAAGTGTTTTACTGATAGCAGACGCGATAGTTTCGTTCTAGGTGAGCTTGGACAAGAATGCATGCTGTGGACTATCAACAGTACCTAGTGGGACCCAGGGTCAGCAGGAAAGGTCAGAATAGTGTAAGGAAGGAATGTACGTCATCGTGACGACATTAAAAGTGAAGCTTCGAAGTTCACCACTGGCGCTGCCGTCAATGATGGTGATGAGTGGCCACTGATTTTGAAGTGACAGATAAATGATACTGGGTGCCACTTTTGTGCCCCGGGGTAAGGTAAAAGGACAAGACTTCCATTTCGAGACTCCTTAACTCTGTAAATTGAAACTGAAAAACTGCTTGTATCATACAAGCACTGCAGAGGCTGTACAAACATTTTCAATGGGTACCAGGCTGAAGCTCCACGGAATTGTCGTTTCACGATGTTAGGCATTGTAGTTACTTAGTATTCAGATTTTCTTAGAGAAGAGAAATCAAGTTAGGTGCTGAAATTTCGATGGTTGTAGTATTTAAAAAACAGTAAGCGGAAATCTCATGCAAGAAGTATTGGATCGACGAGATGGAATTCAATAAAATAATTATTGGTTTAGGTGGAATTTGCCTGAGTGTGAACTCGCCGACTGAATTTCAATAAAATGAGGGCCCGATGAATTGGTCGGTCATCCACCGCCTTGCACAACAACATTCGTTTGAAACCCCGGGCACTCCGTTGATTCTACACAGGATGGATACTTGGTGCGCTTAGCAATGTTGCCAGTCGGGTTTTGCCGTAGAAGAGTTCAAGGGATGGCTCTGAGTCTCGGGTGATTTACTTAATTGCTCTACTAACCTGGTCGTTTTAACCCTTTTACCTAACTTGCACTTTATTCCAGTTCCTTCAAATTATGTACTTGCGGTACTCCTGTCCAAGTAATTCTATGCTTATTTACGATGAAC
Source organism: Opisthorchis viverrini (assembly GCF_000715545.1). Lineage (NCBI taxonomy): Eukaryota > Metazoa > Platyhelminthes > Trematoda > Opisthorchiida > Opisthorchiidae > Opisthorchis > Opisthorchis viverrini. Next base: position 116,187 of record NW_008751931.1, read on the forward strand.
TGCTGAATCGATCCTTTGGATTTTGTGAGCCTTATTGTCATCTGAATTGAATATGTTCAGAGGTGTGCACGTGATAACGTTTTTAGAGAATATTTTCGGTGATATGGGATAACCTACCATGGTTTCAAGTGAGTTGTGTCTTGTTACTTAACAGCCATCAAGGATGAAGTGCGCAGGCACTGCACAGGGGAAGCGTTACTTTTTATAATATACTTATTGTGGATGATTCTAATCACGAGTAGGTTGGCTATGTAAGGAAGCTGAGTTTTACATAAGATGTCTTTGAAACTAGACGGTCAAAACTGTAACGTGCTCTTGTCACTTTAAATTACACAAGTTCATAAAGAGATCATTTTCACTTCGGGTACCCAGGTAGTAACGGGCCGAGCAGTGCAACTCTTTTGCTGAAGGTGCTGGCTCCAGCCATATTGCTGCTGAACCAATCGTATCTGGGAGCTGAGCTTAGATAAGCGTTTCCAATAAGGCGATTCCCAATAAGGATCAAGCAGCGTTACATCGTTTGTCAGCCTGGTGGTTCAATTTCACAAGTAAAAGAAAAAATTCCGTCCACCAGGACAACACATCTGCCCGGGCTATCAATCATTTGTTCCTAAACTTTTCTGCCCGTTATCTCATTCACACAGAACTGTGATCAGTTGACAATTAATACTACATTTCCGTTCGTATTCATTCAGGTGGTTTTGTAAGTTGACGGTATCCACGAATAGTTTGTAAAAAACTGGAAATCCACTCTTGAACACGTCGGACCATATGCCATTGGATTTCGAAACACATTAAAACAACCCGAAAATAATGTCTTTTCACGGTTATTGTGAATGAAGCTTTGTTTCACATACGATAAAGTGCCGCCTCTTCTATTTCGAAACGCCTTTCCGCTGTGGTGCTGGTGTGGAAGTAACTTTGCTGCATTCCCATATTGATTGTGAAACCAATGGGGTCATTTGTACACCTTTGCCTCGAAGGCTTCCTACCAAAATGAAACGCTTTATTGGTTTTGACAAGCTTGTCAGGAACTCCGTAAAAAGCCGTAACCATAAAACCTTAAAATGCTGCTTGGTGATTGCTTGCATTAGCAAGTCTTCTCCCCTTGCTGTGGTGGTAGATTTACATGTAGTTAGGACACTCCGCACAACGCTGTTATTAAGCAACGCATATCTTCATATTGCTGACTAATAGTGGTACCATCCATCAGTACGTACAAAATGCTGTATAAACAGAACTACGAACATTGCGTGGTTCGGTACCACCAGGTAAAATTTGGCCGTCGAGCGGGAGATGTTCCAGTGGTCGGTCGGTTGCAATAAGCCAATCGAAAACGACTAAACTCTAAATCCACGATGGGCTTTTTCCAGAGTTCCGGGTTATGAAAATTCTGGGATAAGCACAGGACTTATGGGCCATTTGCGGGTTATTCATGGGTTAGCAGTTGAGTGATATAACCGCCCAGTGAATAACGCCTCGAGCTTCCGTAACAACTCGAGTCCGAATAACCGAATAAACTCCTGCCAACTGGTTGTCAATGGCTGTCCTAAATTGGAGTTAGCATGCAGAGAAGTAACAAATACCGTTTGTTTACTCTGGTAAAATCAAATTTTTGATGACTGGTGGTAATCTTTTACAAGGAATATTGAAGAAAAACCGGTGTTGAGCAGAGAAATTGGTAGATTTGTGTAATACTTATGTGGTTGTTTGCGGTTTGGCTTGGAACCACCGGAAATACCGATAAGGTAGACCAGTAACCCACTAATAATAACGCGCACCGGGGATGCGTTCAGCACCAGTGAACTTGCCTGTGAATGTAGAGGCGAAGCCTGCATAGAATACCAAAACCCGTTCGCCTCCTTTGCAAGTGATTACTTTCGGAATGTTGTGGTTGCGAGAGTTTTGGAGCACATGCATTATTCTCAATTTACATTGGGGGCGAGATGGCCCAAGTGGTTAGAGCGCGAATTTACTGACCGGAAGGTTCGTGGTTCGAATTCGACCTCCGCCACTCGACTTCCCCTGTCTAGGCTTGGGCAACCTGGCAGTATCCTAGCCCTCGTGCTTTCTTCGGGTGGCATGGCAGCTAGGCACCGGAAGGGTGCTACAGCTGAACGCTTTCTTTCTTCTTTCAATTTACATTACATTGATTTGTCTGAGTCCATTACACACAGCCTGTCAGCCAGGACATGAAGCACGTTTGATGCTTTTGGGACCTATAAGAATTTCAGGAAGCTTGACGCATACTGGCGTTCTTTAAAAAAGCCTAGTCACCCTGGTTTTACCTAGTATATTGTGTTGGATGAAGCCGTAAGCATAAAGCAGCAATTTACGCATCCATTTGGTGGACTTATATATCTCTCTTACGAGATGTCTTTGTAATTTGCCATCTTAGTGAAAACTTGGAATGGAGTTTATAGACACTCAATAACCTGTTCTAAAGGCTGTTTAGAATGCGCGAAATTTTGTCCGTGTTTACAACAACGAAGAAACAAGAGAGTCGTATAAGTAGCCGACCTAAAAATCACGGGTAAATCTTCCCTAGGATGAGTGGTTCAAGTTTGAGTAGAACCGGTAAACAGAAAACAACAATTAGATCAGTTTGCGCCGTGTTTGCTCCCAAACACCAATGCGTACCTGAATTCAAAATGGAAAGCACAAGTTGATGTACCTGAGAAGTCGGGAATCGTCAAGGCCGTATTTCATACAAACTGGCAATCCCATCAATCATTCACAGCATGGACAACATTTACTTTTTAGCAGAGCAAGTGAACATCTGTCGATGTACAAAAATGAAACACAAACGTTTCGAGTATGACACAAATGGGGTTCGTTTTAATCTCAACTCTTCTTCGCTGTGGTAATTTTGAAACAGAACTCACTTCCCTGATTGTGGAAATGTTAAAGCTACCGCATTAAAACTTTGGGACAGGCTAGACATTCCTTCAAAATCAGTTATCGTAATTTAGTGAATGCCACCTTGGTGATAAATGCTTGCTCTTACGGTCATTTTTCCGGATATGTTCTAATGATCATTTGTGTATCTGATAGCAACGTAGGTTTACTGAATGCGTTTTCAAAGTTTAGCGAATGCGATTTCAAAGTTTTAACCCAGACCGTCCATCTGAGGCACTAATTGTCTCACGCTAATGTGATCGACTTTAAGAAGCAAATCTTTGATTCCAACAAATTCTCTCAGCTAGTTTTTTGTTAGACTTTCTGTATCATCCATTATGACGGTTCGTAATAGTGATGTGAGCTGAAATCGTTTGATTTCCCTGAGAAAAATGTTTCCAAGGGAAGAACAAAGAATCCCGCGAGTATTTCCCACGGGACGCACACATATGAGCATCAGAAAATTTACTGACAGCTTCAAGACGTTCACCTTTTATTAGTAGAACGAAAGGTGATCTGCTTGGAACTGTCACAAGACCTGACAGCATGTCATCAGTTATTGCCGCTAACAGCGTAGAATAAATCTGTACTCACCTTGGGAAAACAAATTAAGCGGACGATTCTATAAACCAAACAATAGTGGGCCTACTGTACAACGAGAAATAAATAATGTACTCTTTTTGTAAGTAAAAAACAGATGAAATGCGATTCATTAGAAACCGGACTCAAACTGTTAGCTTTGCGTAACGACAACAGATACGTCGACCGGCGCATTAGATCCATTCGTATGAAAAACTATTAGCGTGACAGACTTCCATCCGTATTGCGAATACACACTCCAAAGAAAAATGATTCGGATTTTCAAGCAGGAAAGTGTTTCTGCTTCCAATGACTTCGAATGGTTCCTCAAGCGATTCAGGGCGCAGCCGATCCTGGGTCGTCCTCAGCAGCCTTGTGAGTAGTTTCCCTTAAGAATGTATGCTTTGATCCCTTGAAAATCGTGAAATATCAGGCGGCATTATTGCAGCACATTCAGTTAAAGAAAATCGTAAATGAGATTCGGCTGGGTCCCAGCTGAGTCTTGCAAAAATGAAATTTGTTTGTAAATGAGTATACTTCACTAATTCTGTGGAATTTGGTCCAACTAGAACCTAAGGTTGACGGAAACTCGAGGACTGCGCCTACCTGATGAGCTCCAAAAAGGGCGAACTCGGTCGTGGGCTGCCGAAGAATTTCCAGCAACCTTATGAGTAGTGCATTACAAATACATACATGTATCGCGATGTCCCGAATATCGTAGCAACTGGAACATGAGGCAGACTTTTGCAGCACATTCCGTTACCTAGAAACATCACAAACGAGAGATTCATTTGAATTCCAGGGGAGTCTCTCGTAAAACCAGATTTATTTGCTAATTAGTGTATTTCGCTAAACGTGTTTGCGCATCCTATTACTGCAAGTGGTTACCCATGTGATTCAGAGTTTTGTCGAATTCCCTTTGGTCGGACTATCCTACGCCACATTTAAAAAAACCTAGTCAGTGACCATGGTTAGTATGTATACCTAAGCGTCTTACATTTTGCAAGAGATTTCTTTTGATAAAAGGCAGCTGAAAGATATTGTGTAACAACAAACTAGTTTAATCCTAAGTGTCGGAAAATGTGTGCATCCATCCGGTTGGATCGACAATAATTTGCCCAACGGCACTACTGGGAGCCGACAACATTGTAAGTGATTTTGTGGTAGGAAATTTTCTATAGTTGGCCACCCGACCTTCATTCGAACTTTGAACTTTTGCCTCTTCAATAGTCACAGAGTGAACTATATGCACTTTCCTTCCTCTCGAAAAATAACTGTTAGGCACTACTGCGCATATGACTAACGAAATATCTAAAAGGATGACTTTGCAGATATCGGAGTTTCGGCTTGCGAAGTTCTGCGAAAATATAGCGGAAGATGAACAACCAGATTATCACCGGTAAAGATCTGTCCCTCGTCCCAAGTGAACAACACGTTTGCCCGGCATCAGATTTGTGATGACAGCAGCTGATATCTAAATAATGGATCAACGAATCATCGATGTTTAGCTGTTCTGTTGGCTCAAACCTGACCCCACTTAGGATAAGAACCAGCCTGTGAGGATTAGCTCCCTTCTTAGTAACGATTGTCGTCTCTGAGATGGTGTTGTAAAGTGCGCTGTCACAATAGGCGAGAAATCACCATTTGTAACAACCAGCCGGAACAACCGTATGGGTTAAAATGGTACCACGATGCAACCCCTTAGAGATCCCTTAGAGAAAGTTTAGGTATTTTTGTCGATGTTTGGTGGTCGCCAAAGCTGAGCCAGAAAGAGATTGACAGATGAAGTATTCAAGCGCTGAATTTGTTTGCTGATGTTACATCACTTTCTGGTGCACACTTTTAGTGGATCTGATGAATGGAACCTGTTTAGTAACCCCTGCTTGGCATTGAGGTTGAGCATCAAATACTGTCAAAGGACACGCCTTGAATGATTGAGAAGGGCAAATGTTGAGCTTTCGGATTCAGTAAGAAGAATTACTTGGTGCTGACAAAAGGAAGTGGATGACGAAACCCTGAATTCCAAAAACCACCTGATGATGCACGAAAGCGCCTTGGACAACTCAGATCTCTTTCAAAGCAGAGGATAATCATGGAATGCAAATCACGTCCAGATCTGTTCTCCTGCATCACGAGATAGCTATCTGTATAAGAATTTGTTTGTCGCAAGAAGTTGTATTCCCTATCAACCATAGCCGAAAGAATGTCCAGACAGTTATAAATATCACTTGCTGTCTCACAGACAATTTCGCCGTAGAAAGATAGCTGGAAATTTTTTGCACTGTTCTTGCTATTTTTGGTTTGTCATCATTTAAGTTTAAAAAACGGTTCAGTTCAGACTAGTTCGGTATGGTCCGGTGTGTCTGGCTGTTACCGACGCTTCGAACGTACAGCATGCTAAACTGTAATGGATGGACTGGATTCCTGACTTTTTTGTTTCTGCCGTACTGACGGAAACGAAAGTTCCGAAAAATTTCAAAACTTTCGTTGTATTGTCATTTGAATTTTACCCGTGAAGAAATATCAGCAACAAGACAACATAGTATGGGTTCTGCACGATTCGCCATTTATGTTCAAGAATGGTGGCTGTGAACTTTGGTTTTCGTATGTGGTCGTATTTCAGTCGAAACACATATGCATCATTCCATCTTTCTGCGTCAATCCTTCCCTCTATTAGTGCCATTTTCTCTACCAACCTGCTATGTAGGGTTCAGTAGTTTTATCAAACTCGTATTTTGCATAGTCGTTGGTTAGTTTGTGGACGATGAAATCCTTGGTGAATAAAAACATGGGACAAGTTTTTCCAGCCCAGATACTGATATGTTCCCGCAACGGCACGTGCACTAGAAAACTAAGACCCAGCCGATTAGTTAGACAGCCGGGCTCGAACTCCAGCCTCATACTTGCGGATGAACCGATTGAGGTAGTAGACAAATACGTTTACCTGGGCAGCTGTATCAGTCCCGGTGGTCTCGTGAAAGATGATATTTCCATCCGGATTGGGAAGACCAGAGCAGCTTTTGCGAACCTACCTGTGGCGTAGGCGTGACATCAGTTTCTCTGTCAAGGGTCGGGTTTACAATGCTGCGGTGCGCTCCATATTACTAAACGGATCAGAAACCTGGCCGCTGCGCGCCGAGGACGTCAAAAGACTTTCAGTGTTTGACCATCGATGTCTTCGGAGCATTGCCCGAATCTGGTGGGAACACCGGATCAGCAATTCTGAAGTACGTCTAATGGTATTCGGGAGAAATGACTCTCATCCTCGATAGATGAACTGATCACACTGCACAGGTTGCGTTGGCTTGGCCACGTGCTGCGTATGCCATTCGACCGATTTCCCTGCAGGTCTGTTTTCTCACAACCACGTGAAGGGTTGAAGAGAGCCAGAGGCGGTCAAAGAGTGATTTGGCAGCGAAGTATGAAAGCCATTAGCTGTAAACTCAGCTGCGCTGGTCGCTGCCGTCTTCCTGGATGGGGACCCCGAGACGGGCCACATCAATGGCTAGAGATATTGTCAGACATGGTCCAGTCGCGACCTCAGTAGCGCTCGTGCATCCAAGCTATTGCCTTCAATGCATGGTTCCTTTTCCAACCCTACCCCCACTTGACAGCCCACTGAGAGTACCGCATTTATGCACCAATTTATCAGCTCCCGTCTGCAATGTGCAGCTACCTACCTCTCCCCCCAAATCATCGGTGAACGAAACTGGGGCAGCTACAACCACTGTACGACGAGTACGTTGTTATTACAGCTGACAATGATGATGATAATGATGAGTTAGACAACTAGGTTCATTTGGTGTTTAAGAGTCGCGTAACGTCTAGGATGCAAACCTCAACTCGGCTGGTCTTAGCACGTGGGCCGCTGAATTTCATAACTTCCTAATGAAGTCAACACATCCTCCTTGTGTGTGGGTATCTTGTGTAAAATATGACAACCCATAATATTTTGGGTATTTATTAAAGAGAGATAACGTTGAAAATTGTCTGCACTCTTCAACCTATTTTTCTTCGGAACGGTGCTGACTTGTGTTTTCATATCGTGACCGAATCATACTTCGTTCACTGAATGTGAACTCCTTACATTCACATTTTTGCCTAACAAATGGATCTCACTGGACATCCTCCTTATTCAGTATAAGAAGAACAAATACGATTTGATATCTGTCCCAATTGTGTAGGAAAGATGTTCACTTTTGCGCTGGAAATACGTTAACTGAAACGTTATCTGAAACCATAAAAAGCAGGAATGTCACCGATGATAAAGCTTCAGTGAGTGCGTTGTACCATCATTCCACATCTTAAGGTATGAACCAAAAATATTACAGTGTTGTCATACTGGGACGCACGGCCCCCTCACATAATGAGCCTAGGAAATCGGTCTGTTTCAAGATCATTTGTGGTGCGTTATCTCAGAACACAAGTAACGCACAAATTTAATGCGCACAACGTTTGAATAATGCGATATGATAAATTCCACACAGAGATAATTTATCTCATTGTTTATTTCAACCGATGTGCGTGTTGGCTTTCTGATTGGGCGAAACAGATACGCTGCCGTATGTTAAGTCTACGACACAAATGTTTATAGAAGCAGCTAATTCCTGCGCTAGCGCTAAAAATGCGCTTCATTTGAAATTTAGCTAATTGTTTGTCTTATCCTCATTTCGGGAGACTTATCTGCCGAATTCCCGCTTGATATATGAATGCGCAATCACTAAAAATACAAATAGACTGCCAGGAAATTAGTTACCGGGTTTTTTTATTTTCCAGGTCATCATCATTTTGCCTGGCCACTTTTGGGACAAATCAATCACACTGGTTGTTTTTGAGTAAACTATAAGCAGTACTAAACGGTATTTCAGTAGTTATTTACCACCAAATTGGAGGAAATTTTGTCTGTTCCCGTGAAAGTACCATAGGCGTCAACCTATAACAGTCATAAAATGCTTGAAAGCTTTGTCCTTAGTTCGCCGAAACATTTGAAATATAGGGGGATTCGTGAGCTCACAAATGATGGGGAGGTATTCAACCACCTTATCTACTTTGAAACATTTCCAAATCACCAAATCTAACTGAATATTGAGTATTTCGTCGTGGCTGTCTGAAGGACAGAAAAAGATACTGTTAAGTACTACTGGTGAGCTCTTTTTGTTATAACTTTCATACAAGCCCCACTCTCGTGACTTTTTATATGGCTAACAGTGTCAGCCTTCTGAGCTTTGCTTTCGAATAAAATGGTGGTTTTTCATCGAATACGGCTGGTTCAAAGCTTTATTTTTTAGAGCATGCTGTGTTTGACAGCAGAAAAACCTGGATTCAGATAGTGCGGGATCTGACTTTAAGAATCCCTTAATTAAGGATGTAGTTGTTATCATAGTTTGCTCTCAGGGTCACATGGGCTCTAACAGTTGACTTTCATCGGTGTTACTTGAAGGCGGTACAATTTTTCCGTTACGAGACTAAAGTTAGCTAAGCCAGTGTAGGTAACTGCAAGAATGATGACGACTTTACTCTGTTCTTTTTGTCACAGAAGCTAGAAAGCAAACCGGGTTTCTCTGCGTCCAGTGAATCATTGTACAGCTCATCTGGACAATAATTATGTGTTACGTTGTTATTCATCTATATATAGAAAGTCTTTCCGACTTGCTTTTGTATTTCAGTAAGCGAACACATATTAACGCTGACCATGTGAGTTGCCTGTGAACACATTTCTAGCAGTTTCGCTTACTGAGATTATCCAAAGATGGCAGTATCCTTCACGTTCGTCGGATTAGATACAGATAAATTTAAAATAATAGATTTCGTGCAAAAAACAAGAACGGTATAAACGTTTTCAAGACGACCCTTCATAACAGTCAGGAGAAAATCCATGAACAAAATTTTCAACTTCCAAGATTTTTACCTTTTGAATTTTCCTTTTCCTGCAGTGATCATACTTGGACTTAATGAAGTGCTACCGACTGATGCCCACATCTCATAGGAATCATTGGAATATTTCGGTGCGTTATTGGGGAGTGTAGTGGTGTGAAGCGGTGGGTTAGTGATTGGCACTCAATCAAACTGTCTAGCTCAGCGAACAAGCCAACGGCCATCTACGCTACCTGAGCTACCAACATTTTCCTCTATAGAAAATACGATGTTTTGGACGAAAGATTTCAGGCGCAAAAATTAAACCAGGTAAGGTTGATCTTACCAGATCTAAGTAGCAGGTTAATAGCTGCAGGTTGTGACGTCATACCGTCTTGTTGCTAAGTTGATGAAAGATTAGAGACCGTGACTAGCTTACGAGCCCCAAGAGGGGAGAAACAAGTTGGGAGGCTGTTGAAGAGTTTTCAGAAATCTTATGAATAGATTAACCGTGCAAAATTAATCACCACTGGCATCGGTATGCGACAGTTTGAACTGGGTTGGATTCACAAAGCAATTTTAGATTTTTATTCTCAATGTATACAGTATGTCTGCCCAAGTCTTCTTACGTTTATTTCTTCAGTAGTCATTTTTAACTCCGAAATTTATAAAAGTATTACTGACAGTTTCTCTTTTCCACTAGCACTAGCAACCTGGTTGGAATATAGTAAATTGATGAAGCACCTGATTCAAACTTTTTTTTAAAACTTTTTGACCATACTGGTAAAAGTATGCACAATTACTCGATGCGATTAGCTGGTGCGGATTTTTTAGCGACGACCAAGTGATTGTCCCGATTTTGTTGACCAAAGGTCAGACACACAAGAGTTTTCCAGTAATCTGGCAAACCAGTCGGAGATTGTCTCTACCAGTGACGGTATGAGGAGGGATTTCAACTGACATATTATCCTGTAGGCGGGGCTCGTACGAGATTAAAAGCAGCTCTGTACAATTATTTCATCATTATCTGGAATCATCACATGTAATTAAACCCTGGGGAATTTAGGACCGTCTATCTATCTATCTATCTATCTATCTATCTATCTATCTATCTATCTATCTATCTATCTATCTATCTATCTATCTATCTATCTATCTATCTATCTATCTATCTATCTATCTATCTATCTATCTATCTATCTATCTATCTATCTATCTATCTATCTATCTATCTATCTATCTATCTATCTATCTATCTATCTATCTATCTATCTATCTATCTATCTATCTATCTATCTATCTATCTATCTATCTATCTATCTATCTATCTATCTATCTATCTATCTATCTATCTATCTATCTATCTATCTATCTATCTATCTATCTATCTATCTATCTATCTATCTATCTATCTATCTATCTATCTATCTATCTATCTATCTATCTATCTATCTATCTATCTATCTATCTATCTATCTATCTATCTATCTATCTATCTATCTATCTATCTATCTATCTATCTATCTATCTATCTATCTATCTATCTATCTATCTATCTATCTATCTATCTATCTATCTATCTATCTATCTATCTATCTATCTATCTATCTATTAATCAACCGATCTATCTACCTGCTTATCTGTCTAAAAGCTATAGGTAACTCAGTGGAAGGATAACTCGCGCGATAAATGGAACTTTCGTCTGGGAAGTGTTACTTGAGGGCTAGTCAATAAGCGATCAGGTCATGTGGATGCCGTGACTGAAGAATGAGGTACGCTGAGTCCTGTCGAAGTGGCTCACCATACAATTGTGGCATGTATGGAGCCTAAGATATCTCGGCGTATAGCTGACTTCCACCACTAATCTGAGGGTTGACCAAACTCAAACCATCCAATGCACGATTGACAGTGATTAGTGACGCTGCAGTGTGGACACTATTCAGAAAAATGCTAGGTGTTCCCTACTAGAAACGAAACCAATCAAACAGCAATGATTCGTAAATCTTGTTTTGACTCACTCGTAATTCGATCTGTAATACATTTTTAAATGGATCTTCGACGGTCAATTTTTTAACAAAATTTTCTACTGACGATGACCTTAAAGTCTTATTGTCCACAGTAATGTGAAAATAACATTTTCTGTTAGGGTTTGTACTTCATCGAACTTGCGTTATCGATTCTGCTACGCCCTCGCTTCAATTATTAGGCTCAACTTACTGCTAAATTAGGTCACGTCCAGTCGAATCATGGCAAGGTTCTAAATTCCACTGTTTTCCTGGAAATCATTCTTCGAAAATGATTTATTTCATACAAAATAGTTTCCGGCTTGAAAATAGTTCGTCGAATGAAGTAATTCGACTTTGCATAGTCCATACGCCGGAGCCCGTAAGGCTGTCATTTGTAACCTGCACAATTGCGGTAGATGACTGATGCTGACCTGACTTCCAACCAGATAGCTTTCTTTCCTTGCACTTACAACATAGGAGTTAGTTATTTAACCTCATATCGGATGTCAGTTAGCCAAAGTGATAGCTTCATTGACTAACAGCAGAGTCTAAAGGGAGACAGTCAAACACCAAGTAATGATAGATTGACTAATTTACTTTATGTTATTCTGGGTGGACTGTTCGGCGGAAACAGAAGAGAATTTGTCCATGCATTGAAGGTAATAGTTCTGACGCAGGAATACCTTCTCTCAGAGTCTCTAGTCACTAAAAGTTTATCCGCGTGGTCGTCGACCAGAAACCAAATCCACAGAATCTAGTGATCAAAGCTCTCCTGCTTCGTACGCAAGTCACTTTCTGACGGTTTTTGACTCACTTCAGTGAGACACAGCTCTACAAGAATATTGTCCTGTACATGTAATTGTTAGGAACATGGCGGTTGTGGCCAAACCAGTGTCACATAGGGAAAGCAACTATATTTCTTCCAGGACCCAACTGTCGTTACCCGATGTGTTTTATACACGTTCCTAGTTAATTCCACGACAGCTCAGCAGACAACATGAATACAGTGAGTTTTCGACTTCGCCAGGATTGATGGCCACCAAAATAAGCACTAGGTTCACTCCGTCAATTTTAGTTTACTCGAATGACTGTTCCACCTAGGACTACGCAGTGCATGTTCGAACAGAATGCAGTCAGTGTACACGCAGGAGAAAGTAGTGGTGGTCATAGAACGTAATTAAAGGGACTAATTTGTTCCGTGTACGTCGAAAACAAGTATGAAAGGGAGGTGTGATGCTCCATTAACCGATAGCAAGGGTGAAAAGGGCTCACCGATTAGACGGTCCATTTTAGTGAAACTGCAATACTTGCCCACCTCATAGATCTCACCATTGTGAGTGCACCCGAGGGGTATCACAAGGATTGTGAACCCGAAGGACTACAATTAATCTTACGTACACTCAGGTATGAGGTCGAGGAAATACTCTTGTGGACTGTCTCTTCATAAGGTTAGGATGAGGCGGTAACGTGAAATCGGATGAAAGATAAATACAACTAAAGGCATACAAGCATCACATCATCATCATCGTCAGCTGTAAGAACCGCGTACTCGTCGTACACTGGTTGTAGCTGCGCCAGTTTCGTTCACCGATGATTTGGGGAGAGGGGTAGTTAGCTGCGCATTGCACGCGCGAGCTGGTAAATTGGTGCATAAATCCAGCACTGTCAGTGGGTTGTCAAGCGGGGGGTGGAAAAGGAGCTATGCATTGAAGGCAATAGCTTTGATGCATGAGCGCCATTGAGGGCGCGACTGGGCCATGTCTGATAATGTCTCTAGCCATTGATGTGGCCCGTCTCGGGGTCCCCATCCAGGAAGACGGCAGTGACCAGCGCAGCTGAGTTTGCTGGTAATGGCTTTCATACTTCGCTGCCAAGTCATTGTTTGACCGCCTCTGGCTCTCTTCCACCCTTCACATGGTTGGGCGAAAAGAGCCCTTCGAGGAAGTCGGTCGACTGGCATACGCAGCACGTGGCCAAGCCAACGCAACCTGTGCAGTGTGATCAGTTCATCTATCGAGGGTGAGTTATTTCTCCCGAATACCATTCGACGTACTTCAGAATTGCTGATCCGGTGTTCCCACCAGATTCGGGCAATGCTCCGAAGACATCGATGGCCAAACACTGAAAGTCTTTTGACGTCCTCGGCGCGCAGCGGCCAGGTTTTTGATCCGTTTAGTAATATGGAGCGCACCATAGTATTGTAAACTCAACTCTTGACGGATAAGCTGATGCCGCGCCTATGCCACAGGTGACGCAGGTTCACGAAAGCCGGACTGGCTTTCCCAATCCGGATGGAAATGTCATCTTTCGCGAGACCATCGGGACTGATACAGCTGCCCAGGTAAACGAATTTGTCTACTACCTCAATCGGTCCATCCGCAAGCATGAGGCTAGGGTTCGAGCCCACCCTGTCTTGCAGTAGCACTTTACACTTTGCAGGTGTGAAGCGCATACCAAACCGCGAGGCAGAATTATTTAGATTATTTAGTATTGTTTGCATTGCCACGGGAGCAGATCCTAGAAGAGCTATGTCGTCTGCGTACTCGATGTCTGTGAGCAGAGATCCAGGGAGCACTTCGACCCCACAGGCATTAGAGCCTGGTTTTGAGTCTTCCGTGATCGTATCAGTGACGAAGCTAAAGAGGAAAGGTGAAAGAGGATAACCCTGTCGGACACCACTTGATGTGGTGAACTCAGGAGAAAGCTTCCGTAGACCTTTACACGGCCGCGGGAGTTGGCGTACAGCGCCCCAAGGATGGTCAAGAATTTATGAGGGACACCTTTGCTCCACAAACACTGCCATAGTGCCTGGCGGTCCACAGAGTCGAAGGCAGCTTTCAGATCAAGAAAATTAACCATTGTTGGTTGCTGGAAGCAGTGTCGCTGTTCCAGAATCCGTCGGATGCAGGACGGAACCCAGCTTGTTTTCCACGGGTCTGCCCCTTTCTGTGTTTCCATCAACCTTCGAAGGATAAGGCCAGGGAGCCCCTCCGATGCCAATGCTAACAGGCCGATGCCACGGTGGTTTTCATATAGCGTCCGCGTACCCTTTTAGAAGGTAGGGATAACTGTCGACATGCCCCATTCTGCAGGCACTTCCTCTTCGTATCACATAGTACAAATAAGCTTTTCCAGGTGGGTCACCAGGGTTTTTCCGCCTTCTTTGAAGAGGGCTAGATACAGACCGTCCGATCCTGGTGCCTTATCACTTTTCAGTACAGCTACTTTGTACCTTATTTCTTCTTCCGAGGGGCGATCAAGGTTTACATTCCATTCGGCTGTATGCATTATCTCCACCGTCTCTGTTGCAGGAGGCCAGCTGAACTGTTCCTCGAAGTGTTCGGCCCATCTCTTCAGTCGACGTTTTTGCGAGTGAATTAATGAGCCATCTTTTTCATTTGTCGTTCCGCTGACCGTTGTTTTTCTAGAGCCGGTCGATCGTATCAGTTGATAAAGGGCACGGCTGTTTTCCGTAGCAAAAGCCTTCTCCATCTCCCGAGCTTTCGATGTCCACCAG
>NW_008751931.1:132764-140652 GCF_000715545.1 Opisthorchis viverrini
CCAGACCGCCTCGTAGCACGATTACTCGTAGTACGGGGTCTCGCTGCTCTTGGTCTGGCTGCTCCCCTTTGGCCTTCCTGGCATGGTTGTGCCTTGTGGAACGAAGGTCCAGCCAGTGTAGCCCGCGGGATCATTGCAGCACTGAAGCCCGGCCACCACGTCAAGGTGGCAGCTTTAGGTCGGGTCGATCAATGGCTCTCAATTTAGTTCCGTTTACAAATGCATGCAGTTTTGAAGTTTCCACGGAATCAGTATGTCCACTCCAAATGTTTGTCGTATCCATATTGATTCAATGCACACAATCAGAACAATAGGTGGTGAATTCTATCCCATTTTTTCGAAGTCCGGCTCATTCACCGAAGTCACACTAATAAGTGAATGGAACAACTGGATGTACGAAATTGCCTTAGATTATTTTGGTTTAGTTTCCATCTGATGTGAAGAACAAGTACTTGGAGACGCAATCACCCCGCGTTCACAGGCATTATTAATGAAGAATATGAGTTCTTCGCAGCCCAACGCATGGTACTTGAAAGCACCAAGTAATAGTCCTTAGAATTTATAACTTCAAAAACAATTCAGTTGCGACCGTTAAGCCAGACAAAACTTCTCACCAAGGACACTCCCTCAGTTTAAAGTTTTTGGTTTACTGCGTGTATGTGTCCAGGAGTCATCCATAATACCATCGCAAAACCAACTTTTGCATTTTTAGGTTTGTTCTTCACTTTTCCTGCCGCCTCATTGAGGATGAACTCAACAGCCCAACACAGCGAATTCAGGCTCATTCGGGCTTGACATTTCACATGATTGTTTTCTTTCCTCCTTGTGGATGCAGGGTGAGGTTTTCTTAAGTAGTCAGAAGAACTTCAAGAAATTTCAGCTGATTTACTGTTTAAGACCAAGACATTGAAGCCGGAAAGGAGGAATCTTGTCCATTGGTGTACGCTGGTCCCCTCATGTGAACTGTTCCCCGGAGGACCAATATGAAGAACAGTATTAGCTGTTTCATTAAAACGGCACCATATCCTATTGGAGAAATCTAACTTATTTGCCACTTATCAAGGAAACCACTCACAAGTTTGCTGAAAACTCTTCGACATCCTACGACCGGTTTCACCCTTCATGGGGATCATCAGGTAGGCGCAGTCCCCGAGTTTGCATCAACCTTATATTCCATTTGAAACCAAATTGCACGGAAATAGCTTAGAAACATCTCAACTGAGAGATTCAGCTGGGTTATAGATGTGCCTTCCGCAGAAAACACTTATTTTTAAATGAATGTACTTCACTAATTCAGTGTAATGTGGTTTCAAGCAAAACATAAGGTTGACGGACACTTAGGGACTGCGTCTACCTGATGAGCCCTAAGAAGGGCGAAACAGCTCATGGGCTTTCGAAGAATTTTCAGCAACCTTACAGATAGTGTATTAAGTCAGTTTATCCTCCTGAAGAGCTGTTTCCTAGTAACACAACTGAAAACGGCACATATCATTGCTAAAAAGTAGGCATCAAATAACGGAAAAGCAGAATACCGAGCAATGACATTGCTTGGCCATTTATTCTACCACCATCAGCAAACTAGACAGGAAACGTTTGCCAGTTTAACTAGGTAACTTCGTTGCAGGGTCGTGACAAGCAGAATGGCAAATATTTTAGTTGACCTTAGTCTAATTCAATAATGAGCTGTTGTCAAGTCTCCGGGGTTTTTCCAGGGGATTGAGGGCAAGAAATTAATCAGATTCGGGAGGTGAAGCTCCTCTTACACACTCGTTCTAAGATGAAAATGTTTCAGTTCTTGACTTGGCGACCATCAGATCCATGGCTTCCCTAAAAATAATTTGACAATTGTGTACACTGTCCTAAGATCATGCGCTTCTTATTTCATAAAGCCCGAAATCTCAATCTAGTCAGATAAAATAACTGGTCGTTTCCATTCAGTTAAGTGTGCACTGTTTTCTTGCGCTTATCAAATGGTTACACAAATGAATTTTGACTTAAGGGCTTATGTGACAGCGATAAAATACATATGGGTCAAAATACAGGCACCTGAATTTTCTGGATCATACTTGCAATACTCGTATTACTCGAACTTTCGCACAGGTGTTTGAAATGCCGCCAGATAAGTATCAGACGAGCTTGCTATCTATCTGCCCTAGATTGTAAGCCGGTAGCTGCGTGTGTTCCACTGCTGATGACTGGCAACCAGAAAGCATATGATGTTGTGATTGCAATGTCCTGGATAACCTATATGTATGAAAACTCAAAACCTTCCTGGAAGAATCCCGAAGTATCTTTTTCACGATCACCAACGTAGATAAGTACATCGTTTTTCAATGCAGTTTGTTTGATGCCCTCTTACGGTATGATCTTGAGTCAAAAAATCGAGCCAGACAGCATAACACAAAGTCGCACAAATACCCGAATAAAAAACAATTGATTTGACCATATGATATGCTTATTACGAGACACTAGCTGGCCGTCAGTGCACGGAAAACGTGATTTTGACTGAAAACGATGCGGGAATGTATTAGGGCGGTGAAACAAATCAATATACTAATTATACGCTTAAACCTGAATATTAAACAGCCTCTTGCCCATATGACAATGCCGGTTAGATCAAACGCCGAAGGGTATGGAAAACACATTGCTCGACCCTAGTAACAATCCAGTCAATAGTTTAGGCGGATGGACGAAAATCTGCACGACAATGACTAATGAGTTAGAGAAGAAAAAATTGAACACCTTTCCTTGCCAATGTCTGCTACTGGATTCTTAAAAACAACAAGGGTAATTACAAGGTATGCTGAACGGAAGACTAGTCACATGATGATCAAAAACCCAGAGTCGCTTTATCTGAGAATCGAATAATAAACATATTTTCTTTTTTCACTTAATTCTCAGAAAGAGAAGCGTATATTTTGCAAAAGCCATTTCGCTGCTATAACACTGGCAAACGCTTTGGAACTACCGCCCCCCCGTAGACGTCTCCTTTGTCATTACACTTCCTCTCTCGTATGCGATGTAAGTCTGATAATTGCTCACCACGAATTTACGACGATCCACCGATCTCCACACTTGGACATCTATGCAATCTCAAAATAAACCCAATGGCGCCGGATATCAACCAAGGTAACTTCAACATCCACCGATTTTCATAAGTGGTGGAATTCCTTTACTCCTCGTCATTCCTTTCGACACGCGAGTCTGTGGATGGGTAGGCTAGGTTACTAACGAGTTGCCACAATACTGGATTACCACACAACTAGTGAAGACAGAATACCCCACTGATGCGGCATGTTTGAACTTGTGGGGTCGTCGAGTCAGGTTTCGATGCCCTGACCGATCATCTGTTGAACCACAGCTGCGTCTATGTGTGGACTCCTTTATATCTCAGTGATTTCGTGTGGAAACACAGGTACTTGCTCCACTACTGCCATACTCACTGTTCTCCTGAGCTTCGATGATTGCTTACTGGGGTGTCCGTGATGAGGCAAAGCCAGTTGATGGCTGGTCTTGGGATACATAAACCATGCCATCAAGAAGGTTCAATCACATCATTGTTTTTCTTAAATCAACCATTCACTCCGTAATCGGAAGCCTTCACTTCCACTCTCTTTGAATGACAATCGGTTCGAGTATGAACAAGTATTCGTTGGATTTAGCACGTCACAAGGCAGCTGTGGCTAGTTATTTCAAAATTCTATTATGTACTCCATAGCAGGAATAGAGGGCCATAAACTCTACAAAAGTGGAGCTCAGTAGAGCATCAACGTTGTGATGGGTAAATGTGAAAACCTTAATATGGTGGCCTAATCATGACTTCTACGTGCCTATTTAATTTTTAGCACACTCCTACTGGATAATTTAGGAAGTTAAATGCAGCATACCACCTTCACGGTCACCACTGACTTCTCTGTTACCTTAATATCTGCCCCTTGAAGCTGCCGTCAAAGCTGTGCTGCGTTGTCCGTGACGTACCTGCCGACGCAGGAAGGTGCCGAGACTAAACGCTGTTATTCATCTGGTTGACGTCTTTGCTGAAGTTTTTCACAGATAACCTAGTTTTTTAAACAGCACAATCACCAAATCCTGTTGAACGGTGTCAGAAGTTCATGAAAAGAAGCCAGCAATCCTTATTGGAGTTGATGTTATTGTGCAAGTAATACGCATGTGTGATTGACCGGTGGACGTATAAAAAAACGCTGACAATCTAATCCCTTATCACCATTCAGTATTTGGACGAATATCCACAAAACCACTGACAAATGGAGGATAAGTATAGACATTTTTCGGCATTTTTCTCAATTTTATCCCCTCTTCTGCAACTTAAAATATCCATATTTTAAGAAGTGTGCCTTGAAAGAAGCTGATCACTAAGCTCAGGAGCAACAGTGTTTGCATTTTCCATAATTTTTGGAACAGTATTCTTCTTGCTGCCCAATCTATTTCACTAATGTGTTCGGCAACCGTTGCTTGGCGCAGTCGTCATGCGCGGCGCTCATGGAGATACACACGTCCGAAGATGACGATCACAGTGTTCTCGATTTTCAGTGAGACTGATATGTGAGTACTGTTTTCGGAACTACTCCATTGAAGGCAACCAAATTTATCGTCTAACTGTAAATAACTAAATAAATAAATCGACCAACTGTAGCACCCTTTCGGTGCCATGCCATCTGAAGGAAACGCGAGGGCTGGGATACTGCCGGGTTGCTCAAGCCTAGGCAGGAGAAGTCGGGATACAGAGGTCGGGTTCGACCTACAGACCTTCCGGCTAGTAAATACGTGATCTAACCACGGAGCCATCTTGCCCCTCACCGTTTAACTGTGGCGAAAAAATAGCTTTGGGATAGCTCAAATATATGTGTCCAAATGAACGCGATATTACCAAAGAATACACCATGTTTGCATTTGTTTGAAATAATATTTTGTTGAACTCCGTTTCGGTCGATTTTTTTCCGATAATAATATCTACCAAGACAACTGGGGGTCACCACGATCTCCGTGCAGTAGTACAGAGCGGAAGCCGCACGGAGTCTTGATCAATCCGAAGATAGGTACTCAAACATGAAGCTTGTTTCCCAATTTCTACATGACATGCAAGCATTTCTAGCAAGTATTTGCAGATCCTATAAATATGAAACATGAAAAAGGAGTAAAAGCCCCTTTTGTTGTACAGGATATACATTGTCAGATTTGTAACTGATCAGGTGGCAGTTGATCTGTTCTCTGACCTTAGCAATTTACTTGCAGACATTTCATTATCGAGGAGTCCTCTTCACTGTACTGATGACAATGTCTCCTCGAAATGGAGACGAAATATTTGCAAGGCGATTACGGAGCTCGGCGAATAGATCAACAGCCAACTGATCAACTACCAAACAACCATTTTACCTCAGTTTCAGCTGCTGAACTTTAGGCGATTGGTTTCTAATCACGCTAATAACCAACAGACCAACTCTACTCATGTTCGCATGTTGTGTGGGACCAATATGTTAAGACCACAATCGGGAGATTGGGCCTATTGCTATAGAGGAGGATGTTGGTAGCTTAGGTAGTATAAATGGTTGGTGGTTTGCTCGCTGAGCTAAGCAATTTTAATGCAAAAGTTTAATCACTAATCGATGTGACATCATCAGTGCATTGTTAGGGTGCGCACTGGAGTGTAGCAGTTGGGCACCGACATATCGCTACGCTCCACTACGCTACCTCGATTAGTGGTGAAACGTTTGCAATCAAATTTCCCAGCTCAGAGAACAAACCAGCGACCATTGAGCCCGTTACCAATGGACGGTTTGTCTTGCACCACAGAGGCATCAAACCTTCACACTCCTCAAGTCTACTTGGATGGCCGTCTCCTAGGCCTCCCTGTCGCGAACCAGGTCCTCCCATTTCTTAAAATGGAAGCCACAATTTCACAAACTTACGCAGAGGTTGTCTCAGTATTGGAATTTTGAACGTCCCCGATTTCAAACCCCGTTCTTCAGCTGACATTAGACACGCTGGTTTGGGTTGCTAGTTACGGCGGTTGTTTCACTTTGGGCTAACCAACCCAGCTGGCTTTGTGTCAGACTGTATTTGTTTACACAGTCACTCACTCCTTGTGGAAATACCGTTTTCAGGACCCGTTCGCCCATTTGACCACAAAGATTTTCACAGTTATTCCAAGTGGGATCGGTCTCTTGTAGAGTGACCAGCCTTCGCTGTCATGCACACGACCTGTACAAGATCGTTAGGGTAGCCAAATGCCCTGCTGTCTTTCGAGGTTTGTGAGTTTTGTTTACAGTCAGCATAAGATTGGTGTACAGCTACGATGAATGTTAGGTAGAATGCTCACAATTTCATGTCCAGACTCAAGTTTATGCTGACAAAACGTGTTTTAAAAACATTTCCATTTAAGCTAATGAAAGATGCAGGTCAGCTAGAGTCCGTGTTCATACGTTGCCAGTATTCTATAGCATTCGGAAGTAGTGTGCAACAATTGGATAAACAACCACCTGAATTGTGGAGATGCGCGCTGAAGTACTGGCCAGGAAAAGCTGCGATTTAAACAAGTAGCCATGTGAATCTTATTGATTTGGCATTCCTCTTTTTGCGCGCTTTTTAGGTAGATTCTGAAAAGTATTGATGCATGCGCTAACTTGACTCTCTTCTTTACCGATTTTGAATTTGACTGATGGAGTTGTGTAGTACCATATTCTCTCTCCTTCAACCCAGAATAAGAGGTTATGATGAGGTTGAAGGATTTTCCTGGGACGAACAGCAGCGCTACTGATGATGAAGCTGAAGACTTTAGTGAGGTCCACGAACACTTCATAGAGTGGCTGATTCCGTTCACGAAATTTTTTTCTTGCACTTATCTAGAGTCAAAAACCAAATCAGCCCTAATTCATCCGCTTTGTTACCCACACTTTTAGTCAAGAAGAATTTCACGGACCAGTACTGAGCAGTAGACGAGTCACAGGAGCCTGATATTACCGTAACTTCCGTAGAATTCCTGCACATTTGTGCAACACAATTTCGGCTGTCCTTGAAGACTTACACAAAATCCTCCCAGCTTTAAAGTAGCGGGCAAAGAAGTTTAGTTCTGCACCACCGTTCCTTCCAGCTTGAAGAGATCAGCGTGAAAGCATCCCGCTCTTTCTTCTCCTCTTTCCTGTACTGTAGCCGGTTGGCCGCCGTCTGCAGTTCTTATACTGCATGTAAGTTAGCTAAGTGTGTCCTCATTGTCCACCTTCATTTGTCAGACGTCGAAAAATTGCTCTGAAACAACCTGGTTGCTCTCATAAGTACATGGTCCATGGTGAACTTGAAACTGCAACTTGAATCAGGGTATTTGAGTAATAGTTCACCATCTGACATATGCAGAAACCCATTCACTAATGCATGTACTATAGCCAATGATATCAGGTTCTTCACTACTTCGTGCATACTGAATGTGCAAAATATGGATGTAGTTCCGACAGACTGGTAGCTTTTTATAACAAAAAGCGCACAATCTGTTGAGCATACAGCGTAAACCAAAAAAGGTATCTAAATGGGATGT
Source organism: Opisthorchis viverrini (assembly GCF_000715545.1). Classification (NCBI taxonomy): domain Eukaryota; kingdom Metazoa; phylum Platyhelminthes; class Trematoda; order Opisthorchiida; family Opisthorchiidae; genus Opisthorchis; species Opisthorchis viverrini. The sequence goes on from NW_008751931.1 coordinate 140,311, forward strand.
TTTGAAGAATTTGTTAGACACACCAGAAACAGGAAAACAGAAATTGTCAAGGGCTCAGTGGCGTTTCATGTGTGTTAAGAAGGTCTGTTCGGCGTATGTTATAAATAAACATGGCTTTGCGCGCGGCGAACTCTCATATCGATTGTATTAATCTCGTGCTGGCCATTTTATCATCTAAAACATACTGAAACCAACAATGATTATATATGCTCGATCCAAATGGTATGTTTCGGAAAACATTTGTTTATGCACAGTACTATTCATTCCATTTATCTATCTATTTATTCAAATATTCATTTATTATTTATTTATTTGAATAAACTCCAACCCGACTTTCGGATA
>NW_008751931.1:140755-158556 GCF_000715545.1 Opisthorchis viverrini
TATAGAGTAGAGTATATATAGCGTCACCTGGGCGCATCATGATTCCCAAAATAAAGCCAAAAAATTAAGGAATGTTATTGGAAATGTGACGTCTGACTTGAACTCCTGCCTTAATTTCAGATCGTTCAAGAGGGCTATTACCCCATAAATAGATATCCAACCCGTGTTAAGGATGTCTAAATTTAAGGTTCATTCGCTAACACTTTCAATACAAGTATTTCCAGATAACGTCATACTTTATGATACTCCACAAATGTTTCGTCTATTTAATGCACGTGAACTAAAGGTTTCACCCACCCTTTCCCACCCTAATCGAAAGCTTGCTCATTTTTCGGTCAAAAATCAGAGGCAGAAAGATTCTAATTATGCTTGAATATAACAAGAGACATCCCGCAATCGCCGGAGCCACTGGAGATCGTGGGTCCACAAAAGATAACTGTTTCTTTGGATGCTATGTCGCTTTTCGCCAGTGCTCTTATTTGTGAATTAATCAGTTTTCCTAATTAGTTATGGCACTTCGCTTAAGTTTTGTCATTTCAGAAGAAAATACTGAAATCGATGAGCAGACCAAATAAGTGTTGAACACTGATAGAGCATAGCAGCGGTAGGTGAGTGGGACTTGGGCACTAGGATGAGCTACAAAATGCTCTAGTTTGGTAGCGTGATTGACCTTTCACAGAACAGTGGTAGATGCCATTGTTCGTGAAAAGAAACGTTGTAACCCCAAATAGTTGATAAGCTTGACGAACAGCCTCATGATCATTGGACTCACAGCTTAAAAGATCCGAACCTGTATGACGAAACCGTAATGGCGACCCCGAACTGAGGATCCTCTACACCTCATCCGAATGAACCAAGAAACCTACGGCAATTATTCACACAGTCGCGAATGCAGCTAGCATGCTGACCGTTTCTCTGTCTGCTTACGAAGTCGATTGAATTTTTAAAGTGATTCACATGGCATTTGGTGAATCACTAAATTTGCGAGTTTTGTTCCAAACTCCACCAGGGACAGCTATCCCTAGGTCGTCTCTAGGCATGCCTAATTGACTGAAATTATATAAAGACTGGTTGAGATAATGTTACCACCTCTGCGCTCATCTGCTGCAACACAAAGTGAAGTCACATCTGGAAGTACTCTTTCCTTCTAAGATCGGAAACATTTGTTCATACCAAATCCACTTCATCGGATGATTATTCTTAAATTTATTTCGTATCAGCAGGATACAAGTGAATAGTTAAATGATGCAAAGTACGGTGAATTAAAATGGATATTCATCAAAAGACAACTTTTCGATGATCGTGGGCCAAATTACCAGATCGCTCTATTTAGCTGGCGCCTAGCTATGGTTTGATTCACGTCCTTCTGTGTAGTAGTAACCTTTCATGAGGGCTAATCATCATTAATCCCCACTTCTAGTGATATCCAAATCGATCAGTGAGAAGGCCGGAATAACGAATGAATGTTTTGTTCGGTTTACAAGCAACCAAACATTTCTGGTACCCCAATGACATTTCATCAAGTGGATCAGCTTGCATTCTTCATGTGCCAACCCACTGCCACGTGGCCCTAATTGCCATCATGACAGCAGAAATCGTGGATTCGTTTCATAGAGTTTATGTGTGCATTAACTTGATTCATTAGCCCGGCTGTTGTGAATGATGCCCGGCAAACCGGAAGTGATTGATGCGATGGGCTGTTCTGTCATGTAGGTTTGGGCAGATGAATACTTGTTTCAGGGAGTGTCCTAGAAAACTCGCACCCAGAGAATCAGATTCCAACAGGTTCATGTGGCCGGAAAAATGCGTATTCTCTAACCCACATCCAGTTTTGGAAAGATTGTCCGTATATGGACAACAGAGTAGCAAAACGCGTCAACTGATTAGTAAGCATGGAAGTGCAATTAAATTTATGAAACAACTGAGTATCGCAAATGGTTTAATGTAATCCTCACAACACAACGGTGGAAAAAAATGAGCAAACTCATCCGGTCTTAAAACAAACCAGGTGTACATGGCCTGAGGCATGTGTTCCCGTTATCTGTACCGGACTACGTGCTTGAAAACATCCATCAGCTCATTAGCCCCATACAGTCATGCCTGATTTCGAAAGCTAGCCAGTGATGATGTCCTGATATGCCACTTGGTAGGCTTTCAGGTCCGGGATGCATGAGGACACCAGAGTGCCTCGGCTGTTGACCGAGTGGTGGCGGCACGTAGGCTTAGCAGTTTACTATGCACACTACCTCCGCTTGGAAGCCCGGAAATATACTCAGCCACCCATTGTTTGTTAAGACTGCCGGATTATGAGCTTATATGTGCTTCTTACTACACCAGCATGGACATAATACGCCAGCCGGGTACTCGGAAACCAGCCTTAGTAAGGGTGAGTCCTTTTGGAATTTGCAACAATGGATGACAGTGTTACAAACCCCGAAGATTTTGTGGGCTCGAAACTGACAAGACTCACTGACGATTGACTTCCTACTGAAAGCGTTTCGGAGTCAACAGAACCTTATATAAATCAGGAAAGACGAGTAAAAAACCCGGTATAGTCTGACAAATTCTGTGAAGCTGATTTTCATTGGTATTCGGCCGTACGTGGATCTAAGTTTGGAAAGGACCTTGGTTAGGGAACATGTACTATGTGCATCTGTCAGTTTCACTCAGTGAAACTGACGAGTAGTACAGCAGGATTTCATGTAAGAAACAGCTTATTCGGCGGTAGACGCAATAGGTCTGACTGATTAAATAGCCAAAGAATGGTCATATAAAGGTCAGGCGGAGAAGAGAGGAGAGGACACACCGAGTGCCAATAATGATGACTGAGATACGCGAGATTCAAAGCACTTCATTTAAGCTATTGAGCGAGACCCAAATAAAACAGTATACGAAAGAGCGAAGTACACTCATTTGCACGCCAGTTTGGTTTTGACGGGAGACTCACCCAAAACCCAGCTGAATTTCTTGTTGTTCTGTGTACAAGAAAATATAGAAAACTCACACTACTTGTCAGTAGTCCATTTATGAGACTGAGCCTTGATTCCCGTGAGCAATCAGCACCAAGCAATTGCTGAAACAAGTCGGCAGACTGTAACAGAGTAAAAGGTTTCCTAAATTTGTTGGTAGTTGGGGAGATTTGGGAGTTTTGTGTGGAGATTTCGTCCTGTTAGTAAAGCCAGTCTGTGTTGAAAAGCCGAGAAGCACTGTACAGCTGTTACTTCCTTATTGGGAATCATCACCAGTGCGCAACTCATGAAACTTCGAAGAGTCTCGAACCCGCGGCCTCATTACTAGTAGTTTAGACTATTCGACCACGAGCTGCTAAGCCACCACACTTACTCGTTAGCTGGACCTGATACCAAACACTAAGTTGCACTGCATCAGGGGTTTTACCACACTTTTCATCATTCGTTACCCTTTAAATCATTGCGCGCATTGATAGTTGTTGTTCTGCTATGATCTCTCGTTGTCGGAAGCTGTCAGATACCGACTGAAAAACACCCACCAGGCGCTACCAAGTCTCATAAATGACGGCACATCTAGAAGAAGCAACGAATGATTCACATGGTGTCTTAAGTGAACTGCCATTATTTTTAGTTCATCGGTTCCAAATTGCAAGTGTTATTCATGTGAAACCATCCACTCTGACTAATAGTCTATCTTCAATGAAGAATTAAAGTAACTGTACAATTGTCATGAAGACCTTCCGAATTGTCCTCGATTGTGTACCTTTTAGTGTTGTGAATTCAGTGTTGTGAAATTCACAGAGCGAAAAACAGAGTGGTAGCAAAATTTAATTGGTATATAATTATAGACGTTATACTCTACTCACAAGTTTACTGAAAATTCTTCGGCAGCCCACGACCAGTTTCTCCCTTATTGGGGCCCTACTGAACAGCAGATGGGGCCGCAGTTTCCAATCGAAACCACAGTGCACCATGATTACAGACTTCTGAATGGTATACAAACTGCAGTCTTTACACCTAGCCTGAATTGCTAAACTGGTCGACAGGTAGTTCTGGCTGGTGATATTATTACTGACGATGGCGACTACTCGCCGCGACTGCACTTTCATTACTCACTGCAGACATAACGGTGCAACTCAGTATTGCTGACAGACCATTCACTCAAAAAGACTACACAGGACCGTAATCATGAGCATTTACCACCCTAGTGTGCCATGAAAAATTCAATGCGATCAACACAGAAACAGTGGTTTGGAGTCATCATCACTTCCAAAGCATTAGAATAAATCATTTTGACGTGTCAACCGTCATTGAGACAAACTATTTAAAAGAGAAGAGTGTCAATACACTTGAATAGCCGTTCTGCAGATGCACCCTTTCAGATCAGTAAACTAATCCCATTTTGGTGTTCTCACTCCCAAGACACATTTCCAAGTGAAGAGATCATTCTATCAGTGCCAGTGGACCTCCCTAGACAACCTTCGTGGTATAATTTTTGCTTAGTGGAAAATAACTTCACGTCGAACTTCACCTACGGCTCTTTTTACTCAGTCGGATCCGGAACCTATGAGACGATCTCACTAACCGAATGTGGCTTTGGTAAATCAACCAAAGTTAAAAGCCACCACCATTTGGGAAAACATTTCGAGGCTGCTGAGTTGCAAATATTCGATGGTCGTGAAGCCGACCAGTAACATGGGTCTTGCTGGATGGTTATTCAAGCTCTGTGAGCGGGAGAAACGACAAACAGGATGCCGGCGAATCGGTTGTCGGACTGAGTACTGGGATATATACTTTGCGATGAATGCATACTGGCGTACGCTTTCACATCAGAAATGCTCAGAAAATTTACTGACATCAGAACGAGGCAGACAACAGACCCGGTGTTTTCGAATGATTGTTTTTGTCCTGTTCTTCAAGCGGCTTTTTGGAAATTCAGCCGGTTGATTAGGTCCTTCTACTTCGAACTGCGAATTCTTCTCGAGACAATCTTTGATTTTCACTATTCTCTATGGCCCAATTGTAAAAATCTGGGTTCTTGTTCAGAATGAGGTCTCTCTCTTTAATTGAAAAGAATATTAGTCGCCCGCGTTGTGATGATGACCATTGGTTTGTTCGCTGAGCTTGGTAATTTGGCTGCTTATTTTTTCTGAAGATTCTAGGCTACTTGCAGAACGCACAGCTTAATAAGAATCCTTGTGAGGGCTATTTCCATCCCTCCAGACCACCTCATTTCCATTTTTATAAGCTTATCTGATTCCAACCAGGGCACTGCCTGCCAGGACCGAGAGAAACTGAGGATCATTCAGAGGAAATTAAGTCACACTTAGAGCCCAACGTAATCAAAGGTATGCCTAGTGCCATGGACATACTCTGTGTACACTGTTCCTAGTCCACAGTTTTTCCACCTTAATACCCACCAAGTTCTAGCTTGGTAAACAGAGCTAAGTCTACGATTTTTTCTGCTAGGTAATCGGAAGTCATATTTCAGCGGGGAATTTTCGAGATGCCATTCTCGTAAAACTTTGGAGAACATGGAATTCGTAAGAGGAAAGTTGGATCAAAGCGAAAACGGCCACCTGACTTGTATTAGGAAGCTTGCAGGGACTCATAACCGGAAAATAAGCCAAAAACAGAAGGTACTTCGACAAAATGTATTATGGGCATCCTAAATTTGAATTTGTGGGGTAATAGATCCACACGCCTGTTTATAGCGAGGATAGAGGTACACAGATTCGACGATACTGTGTGCAAGTTACAGTTGGTTGGTGACAACGTCCAGCGCTGACTTAGTTGACATATTACTGCACCAGTGAAAGCAAAGCTGCTATTGAAGGCTGCGTACTATGACCTGAGGACGATGGTTTCGTAATAGTCATGTCTGTCCTCCAGTATCGACCGGGGCGGTAAGATGACACTGAAATTTTCACATGCAGTATGCTGCTTGGAGGCAACTTAGCCTTTCAGAGCACTGGCGCTCTTCGGAAACTGAAACGATGAATAGCTGGGATCGATCTCACACAGAGATAGCCAAGACCCCGCTATCCCATCATCATCACCGACAACATAACATCGGTGCTCAACATCAATTCTTCACTGCTGTACAAACCATGATTTATTTGAAAGCCTTATTGTGAAGAAAACAGTAAACGTTGTCGGGGAGGAGACTTAGTGCTAGCTTACCACAATCATTCCGAGGTGCCTACACCTCCAGGCATTCACTCAGGCAATCCGGATAGAAACTGACAACAAGAACGCCACTGACATCGGTTGGCAGCCATATCTTGTAGTGTCTCCAACCAAGCACAGTGAGGATCACGCTATCCCCATCCTGGAAGGTGAGTAGCACCGACAGCACCCAAGCGTTTCGTGATCTCCTTCATACTCCTCTGCCAAGTCAAGGGTTGGCCACCTCTCTGTTTACGCCACTCTGAATTGGGCATGGAAAACAGCACTCTCTTCGGCAAACGATGGTTCGGCATACGTAACACATGTCCCAACCAACGCAGCTTCTGGTGCTGGACACATTCTTCAATGGAAGCACCCGTTGCATAACCGAACACTCGCTTTCTAATCGCCTCGTTACAGACACGCAGACACTAACCCACACCAGCTATTGTTTTGAGACGACTGTCGAACACCTGAAGACATCTCGGTTTCGATACTCCAGCAGGTAAAGTCTCACAGCCATGCAACAACAGTCCGCACTGTAGGTTGATACACACGTCCCTTCAGATTCAGGGATACACCACTTTGATGCCATAGGGGTCTTAAATTAGAAAACGGGACTCGAGCCTTTCAGATTCGCGCACTGACCTCACCTGTCACACTAAAATTGGAACTAATTCAACTTCCAAGATACGTAAAACGCCCCATAACTTTAAGTGCCTCTCCATGGATTGTAAGTGGCATGTTCAGTGATTGCATGTCCAGGAGCATGACCTTTCGCTTTGTGGGTGCAAAGTGCATTCCAAAGGACAGGATGACTTTGGTCAAGTCATTCAAGAACTCTTGCACGTCCTCCTCTTCGAACATAAGAACGACGTCGCTGCATATTCCAGATCGACAGGGTTTTCTTCACAGGCTATCACCAGGGTTTTAGAGACTTTCCAGCGTTCGTTTCATGATTTCATCGATCACGAATTGAAACAGAAATGGGGAGAGTGGGCATCTCTGACGGACACCACTTTGTGTACGGAACTTTTTGGCGACCTCATCGTATACTCACACGTCCGGAAGATTGGGAATACAAAGAGCTTATTAATCACGGGGCATTATCACGGGGCATTCCTTGGTGGGCAAGTTTGTGAAGCAGTAGTGAGGCAGAGCAATCGACGAACACTAGAACTGTGGAACCTATGCATTCATGTGTCACCCAAAAGGGCTTTCATGAATACGTTTGGCACTTTGTTGAGTTTCTCAGACGAAACTTTGAGTCACGCACAGGTTTGACGATCCGAAATATAAAAAAAGCACACTGCTTACATATATGTGAGCGAAATCGAGCAACCTGTTATCCACATTCTGCAGTGATCAAGCGTGCACATGTCACTGAAGGCACACAGCCGCATAACTGCGCATACCACATAACGGCGGACAGTTTTGGCTCGCTGGTTTGGGTTACGGTTGTCCCTTCCGAGACCAGCCTGGAGATATTGATTGGCGTCGCGATCACATTGGCGTCACGACAGGACAAGTCGGAGCAGGTCCAGCAGAAGGAGCGCGAACGCGGTCGAGCAAGTAGGTCAGTGACCCGCACAAACATGCCAGAATACCAGTGTCGGACGGGGTGGTAGGGAGAATGGTGGGTGCAAATACCGTGAAGGAACTAAACAGGTATCAGCGTAACACAAACAGCACCGGGAAGGTAGACCCGAATAATGAGATATGCAGCAGAAGACAGCTGGTGTCTATAAAGTTGAAGACCCCTCTTTACAGGTTGTGCTCAATTTTGTGGAAGTCTTCAGCATTATTTATAGCCATTTATAACCACCTAAAATCGCTGTTTACGCAAGGACATAATTTGCTTTCTCGTGATGCCGTCTTTCGCCAGCCTGGTTGGCGTGGATGACGGTGTACTTTGGAGTAGCTCAAGTCTTGCTCAAAGTTATTGCTGTTTATCAGCAGACGAATGAACCAAAGTAAAGCACGACGGCTGGATCTGCCAGACAATACTAGATAGTTGGCTGGATTTCCGCCATAGCATGTAAGGAAATCCGCCTCTTCTCCAACATGCACTGAAGGGTGTGGCAAATACAGCTGAGTTTCCTGCGTTTTTTCACTTTGTAGTGCAGAAACGCAAAGTTAGTAAGTCTGGGAAGCAACCAGTGACCGAGAATAGGATTCCTTACAAGTAATCGCCCTTGAGAAATCCTTCCTGGTCATGATAATAAAAGTGGTCCATCTAAAGTCCTTATCCTCTGGCTTAGTAGCAAACAGGCATCTCCCTTTCAGAGTTTCAGGCCAGCTTCCACCTCGCACGCGAGACACCCCGAAACGAGACGAACCAAGAGAATAGGTGTCACATTTTGAGTTAAAGTCAGTGGTGAGCCTATTCTGTGGGGTAGGGAGAAATAAGACTAACCAGGTGAACCGTTGACGAGTCAAAACCGAGGTTCAGCTGGTCACTTATGTGGATCACCTTCAGGTTCAACTTCCAACGATGTGCGAACTGGATAGTTTCAATTTCCGATCGAGCGATTTGATGTCGTGATGTCCCTTTGGAGTCAAATAGGTCCAAATGACAACCTTGAGTTTTCCTAATGAATTGTGATAGCAATGTTCAAAATTCAAATCAGTCCAAGTTGAAAAGACCGAGACCTTGTTGTCTGCACTAGGAACTTTGAAACTCCAAGTTGGAGTACAATGGCTTCTAATCAAGAGCATACTACAGATTGGAATAAATGAATTGAAAAGAAAATTGTCGTGTCCAGAGCCTGCTCTGGAGAGCTAATGAAACGAATAGCGGTTGCTCTTAACATAAATACAGCTCGCGTTTGCGAAGAGCAATACTCTCTGTCTACTTATTATTTGCAAATACATTGCACACAAAATGGGCAAATGAATCACAACACCAAATATCCTGTGATTGGCGATTACCACTTAAATCAGGCCTTAAAGTGTCCACCCAACCCCAGCACGACCGCCTTTCGTTCAGGCTTACCTTCAGAGCTACGAGCCCCACAATTGAAGTGGGTCCCCGCAGTTCTGGACGCATATCGACAGTTGAGACTAAATGCACAACCCCCTGAAAAAAACTAAAATGCTGAATCTACAAAATACTGTGCTAGACAAGTCAAGTGAAGCTCTGTGGACTCGACATCTACCTATGAATGGTGCGCAAGGACCGACGCGGGTTAAACAGTTTCAAGTTTGCACGTTAGTAACCATGGTTGACTTTCACTAGAAAGAATCGTCCGGATGCTACGAAATAACGCACAATCCGGACAAAATATCGGCGCAAAAAGACAGCGATTAGCAGACGAATTACAGCCCTGTCGAACACAAAACACCAATTTGCGTAATCCTATCTGTTACGGAACGGACCGATTCACGGGAAAATGCTTGGGGAACCTAAGATACTGATTAATGCCATATCAAGAAACATAACTGATAAGTCGGTGAGAATAGGCTCTGAGTGTTCAGACTGCTCGACCTGACGTTCTAGGGTATGATGCAGTAAAGATTACCGTGGGTAGCATCACATCCTTGAAGACAGAGACCTGAAATCTGATCAGCACGCTATAAACGAGTTAGCGCACCACTCGCATAGCCTCAGGGAGGAAAGACGCTTTCGCTGCAGAAGTTACCAGAGCGATAATCTGGTGAACAACTATCACAGGGGAATCGCCTTTGGCAGCGCGCACTGGAAAACAATGGTCAAACTCATGCGTGACGGTACAGAATAACTACCACCCTCCAGTTATTAGATGTCGATCGTCACGATGAGTGTTCAATTTATCGACATGATACGGTGTCCTTGTACACCTCTTACGTTACCAAGTCGTAACTGTTAAACCAGAAAAATACAAGTTTGCCAACTGGAATTCCACCGACACATCGTGGTGAAAGGTTATACAGACGGTCGCACCATTTACATAGTGCAGAGGTTAGGGTGAAAATCAATCAGTAATGGCAGGACTAGGCAGAACTTGGTATTGCTTCAGAATGATGCTTCGAAAGTAGGGCCTGTATTTAACTTGCTCTGAATCCAGTAGAATGGTTTGCGCTAGGTTTATGCTTATCACGGAAAACTTGAATTTCCAAATTAGCTGAGAGCGTCACTGACGGGATGCTACAATTAATCCTCCATCTTTCCAAATTAGAACGATCCACAAAGTGGTTTACGTTTGCCTGTGGCTGTAAAATATCTAAACCGTGGGCGAAGCGTCCCTCACCTGAAGTACATTTTGACTACATGAATCCTCGTAACTCCTGCGCTGTCAGTTCAGAATAGGTTCCTAAGCCTTAGGGGGGATCAAGTTATCCACTTCAGTCTTGCGAAGGCTGGTAATCGTGATTCGGCGGCACCAAGCACAGATAAGAGAATGCCGAAACACTCGCCCAAAATTTAGCTTCGAACTGTATAATACCTCAAGCTGTCGCTGTTCTGGATTCCCACAATCCCACCTAGCTGGCTATCATTGCAAGAACATTCGATAATCTGCTAGGTTGATATATCGAAGCCCCTGGCCAGGATTCACCCACTTAGTTTCGAAATTGCGCTCCAGAGTTAAGTCAAGTTGCATTTCACTCCTATCCAATGTTATCATAGCCTCGAATTGGAAAAATCCACATACCCTCCCTGTCCCTGAGCACTGGTCCATTCTTGACTCGAACAGCTACCATCCTATTACTATCACACATTTCACCCAGTTATCTGAAGACGTGTCTAAACGATTGCATGATCTTGAGAAAAACCTCCAAATCGACCAACGATAAATGATCAAAACGGTGCGTATCTTCCGTTGCATCGCAACTAGAAGGCAGACATTAATCGGTCGCAGATGCACAACATCCAGCATATACAGGTAACGGACATAGTAAGCAACCAAAGCGAACGACATACAGCTCTGGAGGAGCGAGTGGGTTGGGGTTAGCTTTAAGGTAGTCGGGCAGCTTAAAACGAGTTTTCACACTCCCGATTGTTTTTTCGATATTTCATGGCTACATTAGTGGCCTTATGGTGAAACTAGACTGTATCCATGTTTCAAAGGTATCCGATAGAGTGCGGTATAAGGCCTCGTTGTTAGGATGTTCACATACGGACTACACCGGATAACGATCAGCTGGATCGGAAATTTTCCAAAGAACCGCTTGCCGCAATCTCCTCTCGGCAGCGTTGTTCGACGTATACAAAGGCTAAAACTACCGCTTTCTTAGGGTTCTTTATTTGCAAGCTGTCTCCTCGCAAATACGCCCTTGCAAACGATACTATCCTCTCTCTCTCTCTCTCTCTCGGACGCGGTTCGTCTAGTGCAGGTGAACCCAACCCTTCTATATTCTTACATTTCCAAATCCCTTCACCTATTCGTACTCAATCTACGTCACAATCAACAGTGACATCGGTCCGCAATCCCAGACTCTATAACTCTTGTATTCCTCTACGCAACTTAGCTCCCTTTCATTTTTATTGTTGTGTTACTTCCCCTCAAGTATGGGGCCTATTACTGTTCTAGTGAGCTAATCAATGTCAGTGGATGGTGGATACCTGTAGATGGTGTAAATACAGTGCAACAATCGACGTGTAACCAAAACATTTAATTCACCCAACGAGAGTGTACTAGTAATGCACGTTGAGACATGGATGAAAAATTGCAAAAGAAGGGAGGAATATGACAGAATCATGGGTAATTTTAACGAAGTGCAAACTGGCATGCAATAGAACTTCAATTTCGACACTTTTTCGGTTGTCGGTTGTTGCTGCTGATGCACACCAACACTACACCTGAAACAGGGGACAAATAAAGTTCTCATTAGCAAAACACCACGTAGAATCGGGAGAAACGGTTGCGAGGGTCAACCGAGACGAACTAGAGATTGGAGGTACAGTGGGGAGCAGGCCGCAGTTACATTTTTTGAGTTTTCTTTTTTTCACATTCTTTTCTCTTTTTTTTTTCTTTTTTTCGCGTCCCCATTCAATATGGATAATAGTAATAACTACCACGTCGCCTAAAATTGTGGAAGAAAAAGTGATGATAAATATTGGTAGAGAACAGAGGCTTGTATACACGGGTTGGTGAAACACTTACCGAGACCGAGGGAAACGCATTCTGCCACCACCGTAGTAGGCCGGACGTAACCCGAACGGCATCCCGCGTCCGCGACCACGGCCACCTCTCATGTATGGTGGTCGGTTCGTCATGGACATTCCCGGAACGTTGGTACGCTTCGGAAGGACTTTAAGAGCCCTGTTTCGAAAGTTAGACTCATCCAGGGCCATTGCCGCTTCTACTGCATCGCGGGTATCGAATTCGATGTAGGCAAAGCCTTTAGGCTGGCCGGTGTACTTGTTACACAGAATGGTTACACGGTTTATGGGCCCACATGCACGGAAGTGAGCTTCCAGCTCATCTGCTGTTGCACCGTAATCAACCTTTGGGTGTAAAGAACACGTTAACGGATGCGAATTGTCAGACTTACATTGCCGACGTATACGGAACGAAGATCGACTTCCGCCTTATCCTCATCCGATAAAACCGATAGACTGGTTTCTAGAAAAAGGCGAAAGTGAAATGAAGCCGTGACGCCCAAAAAACTCAAAAGTAGACGAAGCCACGTTAAAAGGAGGCTGGTTTGCAAATATCAAACTGGTCAACCAGGTACTGAGTAGTCAGAGCCTTCAGCGTTACGGCCCAAGTGGTATTACTTGACTACTGTGATACGCTTACAAACGTGAACATGGAATAGCGTGCGAACCTAAATCAGCAGGAATATAGAATTCCCGAGTGAATACGCGAGGGAACGAATCAAATAAATCTGCTGGAAGGGTAACTGAAATGCAGTGGCAGTTCGCATCATTTCTTTAAAAACTGTGGGATAGAGTTTTGTTCAGTCTGACCATATCGCATCAGAAATCACCAGTTTGTCTGACAAGCTCTAAAGCGGAGTGCAATTGTTAAGCCCACGCCGCTCTCTTTCGTTTACACCGAACTACCACACAAGACGTCTCATTCCGGCCTATAATGCAGTTGTAAACAATTTATTCTCACCAGTGTGAAAATCAGGGGATCCCACCACGTTACCTAATTAACAAAACTCTGAAAACCAAGTTCAGTTTGCATTACCACTATTTCAGTCCAAAATTACGCTCTTGAAGTCGTGAACTACAATCTCGATATGCGTCACAAAGAAGACTGAAACAAGTAGTAAGCTATACGAGTTTTCACTAAAACAGTATATTCGGTTGCAGAGTAGTGTGAACGATGGATTCAGCTGCGTCGCCCATTAACACGAACCTAATTGAAGAATGAGTGCCTCTTGCTTTTGACGGTACTCTTCTTTTCCTAAAAGGTCTTATCCAAGACCACACCCTCTCACCTATTCAAACGAATGCGTGTCAAGAATAGTTCGAGAGTCAAGTTGGTGGGACTGCCCGTGAGGACTCACAACGAAGGTAGTAAGCACAGGGATCACGAGGGTTATCTATAATAAACGTAGAGCCCGGATTTGGGTAACAATACCGCTACTGAAAAACGATCTTTTACGATCCAACAATCATTGTACACAGAAGGCACAGGAAGGTGAGATTGCAGGACTGCAGGACTGCACACAGGACTGCAGGTAGTCGGACAGGGTCATGGAAGCTGACGGTGGTCGGATTTGCGAAACTAAAATCAAACCGTGTGTAGTCACATAGGAAGAACACTGTTTAGAAACTTCTTGGTTCATCTTATTCGTTTATTAACACCAACGACGATAGCATCAGTGCTTAAAACTCCATGGGATTTGCCTCGGTAACCTACGTTGGCAAAATGGCTGGTACTAGCTCATCAGAGACAGTTTCCTCAGTAAAACTAAACATTAGGCCAACCCCACACATAAATTTTCAGTACGGAACAATTCTGACAAGCATTTTAGAACTTTTTCATGAAAAATACGCATGAAAAGCCAGAAAATTTAAAGAAAGTAATAAGGAATACTACATAATAGACACGTCTAATGAAAAGTCTACTGCCACTCCTTGATTCACGCATCAATTAAACCATCTTTTGCCTCCGATGCCTGGCTATGTTCCCGTCTTTCCAGATTATCAGAAAACAAAAGTGGCAGCTATGACCACTGTACAACATGTACGCAGCTGATAGCTGCTAGAGAAGCGGCTAACAGGATGAGTGAATTGTGTACGGCTTCAGTTGAAAGCTAGATCACTTGCCAACCTCCGATGACACATTACTGACATTAGATAAATCATTCAGTTGCAGGTCTCTTCTTCGCAATGTTCCTTAGCCAAATGTATGGAGTTTGTTTATGCGTCCATTTGGGCCCATATCCAACGTATGGAAGTACTCTATTTACTACGCATACTATCCATGGTAAGAGTAGATGAATCCCGATTTTCTACAAAAAAATTAGTTACGAGGTTGTCTAGTGATATGTTTTGAAAGCCTATAAAGCACCTCTGAAGGTATCCTTCAACTGTCCGACCGATCAGAGGGAAATCATCGTGAAGAGCTAGTGGAATTTCTCGAAACCATCAGTACGTCAACAAACAACCAGATAAAGAATCAACTGTTGGGGAGCTGTTGTAGTTTAAACACTTGATTATCTAGATTGGACAGAATCTGACACAGACGTGCGATAGACATCGGCTTCCATCCACATTTTCCAACATGTCCCGTCTGATCACATAGCACATATATGAAACCCCAAAGTTATCAACATACTCTGTAACTATCATCTCGAAGTTCCGCACAATGATTAGCGATGAATTACACTGCTTCTGCCACCATTTCTCTCAGCTATCTAACTATTTTCTTCAGGCAACCCATAAGTCCTCCTCCATGTCTGTCATCACTGCAAGGAACACCTACTAGTCTCTTTTGATAACTGATACACTAATGGCTGCCCATTCGAATCATTTCCGAAATCGCGCTCAGTCATGTCTCTTCCGTCTAACCTTACGCATTTCTGTTGGTAAATCTTATAATAATTTCGATTCCGAAAGACGCGGTCCCTTCCAAATCGAACATCCATCACCCATGAAGTTACCTTGGGCCTAGTGATACAATGGGTCATACTTTTGTCCGGTCGGTTGACCTGATGGATCCGTAATCATGTGGTAGACGTTGTTTTTAAAATTACCGTAAAACCTGTCATTTTTCAGCTATTGGGCCCGGTACGGGCGACACAGAACGAAGTGCATGTATCTACCGGTCTCTGCGTTATCACTGTGTTATCCGAACTTCCATTACCGTCCAGTTCTGGAGCCCATCCCGACTGAATGGTTTCTTCGTGAATATGAACGTACCGCCATCTTGAGCGACTGCCAGTCGATCGCTGACAAAAGTTTCCCACATTTGGTCTTCTGCTTCACTTTTCCCCATCCTCGCCCTTTTCTAACGACTTTTCCTGGTTAAATCAGTGAGAACGGGTCCCTGGAGAAGCTGGGAATTCTGTCCTCCGTACCAACTACCCTTAATCAACAAATCCCATATTCACCTCATCATGGAAAAGGGCAGTCATTTGTTTGGTAGAGTCTCCATCTTTCAATCCTGGATCAGGTTAAAAAAATTCGCTCAATTTATTACCTCCCTATCCCGCTCAGATGCAGCCAGCCCCTACTGTTAACGGGTTAACACCTACCTACCCGCTCCTTTCTGGTATCAAACGCATTTTTGACATTTTCTGAACTTTGCCGCACGTGTGGGGCGAGATGGCTCAAGCTGTTAGGGCGCACATCTACTGACCGGAAGGTCCGAGGTTCGAACCCAGTCTGCCTCTTGACTTCCCCTGTCTAGGCTTGGGCAGCCTGACAGATGGCATGGCAGTTACTCACCGAAAGGGTACTACAGCTGTACGAGTACCACACGTGTATCATTGTTAAAATGGACTCCCTTCTGTTCTGTAATCTATTTTGCGAGTACTAAGACAACAATCAGAACTATGTGACAACCAATCCGAGGGGTACGGACTGCAAGTGCAATACCTAGTGGTCAGCTAAATCTCTATTGTTTAAGTGCCCTGTGGCACATGAGCCGACTCTATCCTATATAGATCTTTAAACCAGTCATACAAAGCCCGTGAACCAACACGCGTGAGAGCCACGTCACACACCACTCTTCAGGGCCATTTTCAAGCCATGTGAGGTTTGTGGTCTTTTGGGTAAGGTGAAACATCTGGTTGACTCTACTCCTTCCTACACGAGTTTTTTAAAAAGATCGCTCCGCTGGGATGCAGATTAAGGCATGGAACGACAATCTTCTCTATCTCTTAACATTTAGTCACTACAGTTATTCAGTTATACGATGAATATCAAGGCGCAGTGGTCCCAAATCCTGAAGTTTCAACGAGGATAATGGGAATAAGGGAATGACAGTGCGCTAAAGGCAATAATCCATCCAGCTTTCAAAGCGCATGACAGCTCGGTGTTGAAAGGAAGCCTGATAATGCAGGGAATGGGTATTGCATATTGAAGGCAAAAGCTTTGACACACCGCCACTGGTTGTCAGTCACCGGACAATAGGCTGCCTGAACCCGGAGTCCCTGGTCGAAGAGAGGGCAGTTTCCAACGCGACAGACTTAACTGACAAGCACTCAGGTTTCGTTCCCAGGTAATGGACCCACCGATCCCGGGTCGTCCACTAGGTACGCAGCCCAGCGGCGGGCTCAGAAAAGTAAATGATTCAGTGGTACACAAAATTTATGGTCCAGTCAGCGTAACCTACAGTGTGACCATGGAGGGTTGCTTCTTATCATGAGGAACGGTTCTAGCTGACCAAATGTCCCCACTGTAAATCTCCCCATTTAGCGAAAAGCAATCCTGGAGACAACATATGAAGCACTATAATGACCTCCTGCTTTGAAATATTGTTTTTTCATCATCTATGGTAGCCCAATAAATGATAGTCACATCACCCAGTCCAATTGAAACTGTAGGAAACCAACCAAGCAGTGGAAAAACTAGTGGTTCGAGGTCGTTGAATGACTTGTGCACTTTGATATTAGGAACGAATGTAGACGAGCCAGTCCAATGTGGCAGTTTCACTAGGTTACTACCAACCACCAATGTATGACAGAAAAGGCCCGATCAGTTCAGCGCCTGATTACTATAGTAGACTGAACCGAGGGAATGATTGTGATGCTGTCTAACTACTTAAGTACGGGTAATTTCAGCACTTAGCTCCCGTAAAGTTTCCATTTTGGAGCACGTATAACTTTAAGGACACCCTGACTGTGCGAACAAGGTGGGTGAAAAATGGAAAATTCGTTCATCCTATGTAATGTGAATTGCCACTGGAAAATTCAGTTCACAGATCACGATCCTGAGCTTAAAGTGATCTTGTAACTTCTCCTGTTTGTGCTGGTAGAATACTGTTTATAACGATGAACACACTCACTGATTCGCATACCTACAAGTGCGATGGGGAGATTCGATAGAGATACAAACGAACCTTGTGCCTGCAATTCATTAAAAAACTAATATACAGACCAAGGGCCGTGTCGATGTTCAGTTACATCAATATTCTACATATTGAAGTATTTGGCCTCGTATGGTCGGCGTGAGTTGATTTCATGGATACACAGAAACCGATTTTCTGATCCAAACTTGGTCCGCCTGAAACCAGCAGTTTGACAGTGTACACTGAAACAATAAACTCATCATCATTATCA
>NW_008751931.1:163615-173867 GCF_000715545.1 Opisthorchis viverrini
AACAGAGAGGCGTAAACGACTCCATGTAACCATTACAGCCTTTTATTTTTTTACTTTCTTTCTCCGCAAAGTACACACTTATTCCAAGGCGGGGAGAATGTCATGACTATATAACCCATACCTTTGCATAACCCATTAATGATTATCGCTACCTTTGCATAACCCATTAACTCGTGATTATCGCTCTATTTTCAGCTCATGTACTACAGCTATTAGACGATTAAAGCGTACATTACGTCTTCCTATTCTGTCTTCTTTCTAATCCCGCCCTGGAACTACTCGACTCTCGCAGCACACGGATTCTCCCCAGTTGTCTGGGACAGACTCCGTTTCCCAAATGCAAGCAAACAGATCGGACAAGCGCTGACTGAGGACTTCACCCCCGTCTTTGAACAGTGCGGGTGGAAGGTCATCCGGACCGGGAGCTCGGTGGCGCTTGAGAGAACATATGCAGTCGTAAACCTCCGAGGCCGTAGGTGGTTCCACGTTCACCGTCCAGGGTTCTACTTCACCTGTGGGCTGTAGATGAGTGCCGGCTGGTGGCCAAGACATTTGTTGTTCAAAGTATTCAGCCCACCGGTCAAGGCGTTCCTCCTCATTCAAGATGGTCGTTCCATTCTGACGCTTGATGCTTTCACTCACAGGTCGTTTCCGGGGACTGGTCGCACGGATCAACTGAAATAATCTCCGGGCATTACCGGCTTTCTGGGCCCCTTCCATTTCGTTGGCTTTCTGTGTCCACCATAGTTCACAGTCGGATCGCAAACTCACTTTCTCTTGACGTCTGATGGCTCTTCGCATCGGGTTATGTTCGGGACCGGCTGGGATATTTCTTCGAGATTTAAGTAGTGCCAACGTTCGGTCTGATATCCGGTGCTTGAGTGCGCCTGGATGGGTCGTGCCACAGGCAAAATTCCCAGCACTATGCAAAGAGGTGGCAATCTCGTCCCAGTATGAGTTCACATCTGATGGCGGAGCACTTGGAAGAAACTCTAGAATACGATTCTTGTAAGTTCGTCTGACATCCGGATCTGCCAGTCTTTCAGTTGCCGTGCGATTTGTCCGCACCTTACGCGACCCCGGGAAACGTAGGGCGAAGCGACTCCGGACGAGCGCGTGGTCAGAGTCCACAAATGTGTTCCAAAACGACCGGCAGTCAGTTATGGAGCCGCGCCATCGGTAACTGATTGCAATGTGGTCGATTTGAGTTTGTGGCCGGCCTGTTGTTAGAGGACACCAAATGGCCAGACGACTTCGGCTATTTCGGTTCGAAACAATAAACTAGCCTTCACAAACAAGCCGTTCGAAGGCAAACTACGAAAAGATACCGTAAGTATCGTTAGCAACCATTTCAGCTGAGTGGGGTATCTTAGAGACACCATGGGTGCAAATTTTCAGCAGTGAAGTAAGCTATCACGATTGATGTAGCTCTCTGTAAAAGGATCAGGGATACACAACCGGATCGCATGAATTCCCGCGACACGTTGCTGAACCAAGGCTTGACAAGTTAAACTTTAGGTAATTTAGAGTAACATCAACAAGAGGAAAAGCCAGAAAGACTACCAGAGGCCTACTTGATACGGGAGACTTGTCAGTAAGATGCCTCAGATCATGGAGTTTGTTGGCATCGGCCTCGATTTCTTTGAAACGCTCCTTGATGGCTTCCAGCTCCTAGGACATTAGAAGTCGAGCAACGGAACATACCGCATCGAACTGGATATCATCAGACACACTTATATCCTCTTTGGAGGCTTCATCACCAAAATCGTCACCCTGGTCTTCATGATCACCGTCGAGCACGAAATCTCCCATTGTGCAGAGGTAAAAACAATTTAGATAAGGACTTGGGGAACCGTTTCTCACTCAGAATGGAATGGAATACTGAAACAGAAAACACCATGGTCAGAATCACATCCGGTTACATGCGACGCGCAACACAAAAAATGACACAGGGAGTGAGGTGTGAGCTTCTTATCAAGAGAACCCTGGCTGAAATTTACTTTTTACATTTGCGTTGGTTGTACCCAAGTCCAGGTGGCCTGGCAACAGTCCCTTTTTGTTTTCTTTAGGTTACACTGTAGACAAGGAAAATAAAACCATAAAAGGGGGGAAATCGTTCAGCTGTAACATATTTCGGTGCCTGGCTGCCATGTCACCAGAAGGAAGCACGAGGGTTGGATGCTACCACATAAGCCTAGACAGGGGAAATCGAGATGTAGAAATAGAATCCGAACCACGCGTTCTAAGCAGATCCACCCCGCACCATAGACGAACTTACATCTGGACATATAAGCAAACGGGAAACGAGAATACTCGTCTACAACCGACAGTAGATATTTATTTCCAGTCATCGAGGGCAGTCGTGCTTTGGGGCCAGTGCTTAAACGTTCAAAGGTTCGTGTACCACCAGATGGCTCGGAGAAAAGTGGTTTTAATCCCATACGTACATGCGATTGCCTACTGACACATCGAATGTCCTCGATGGAGGATAGAACAGAGTTGCGTATAAGCGTTTTAGATCCCGGTGAGATGAAGTGTTCCCATGAACACTCCGAGAAAGGTTATCGACGACTTTGTTTTCGGCCCCTGGTCCGTAGGTCACCCCAAAAAAGTACATAGGACATCGTTGGACTTTGCCCTTTTTCATTTCCTCTTTCTCTTTGGTTGAATGCATGAACGCAACCGCCACTAGCGCACTGCTTCGAAAACTGCACAACCTCTTTTTTAATAGTGACGTTTTTCGCTAGCAGACAGAGTACGTAAGAGTGCTATCGGTTTGTCATCTGGGTTGAGTGTAGCGGAAAATGCAACATCAGATGAATTAATTTCGAGTATCACCCAGCTGTGACACCCTTCCGGTACCTAGCTGCCAGGTTGTCCAACGCTAGACAGGGAAAGTCGAGAGGAAGAGGTCAGATTCGAACCACGAACCTTCCAGTCAGTGAATTCGCGCTCTAGCCACTTGTACCATCTCGCCCCATCCCCGAACTAAAGCTGCCACCTTGACGTGGTGATCGGGCTTGCGTGCTGCAATGATCCCGCGGGCTACATTGGCTGGAACGTCGTTTCACCATGCCAGGAAGACCAAAGGGGAGCAGTCAGATGAAGAGCAGTGAGACTCCGTACTACGAGTAATCGCGCTACGAGGCGGTCTGGAGGTCTGTCCTCTGAGACAGGAGCCTGAAGGCAGAAAGGTGTTTCCCCAGGTGACCAGCACGTCCATATTTATGGAAACCTTCCATCGAGGAAGGACGGGTTAGAGAAGGTAGGCCCTAAAAACCGCAAACTCCGGTCACCCAACGGTTGACCGTAACCGCCTGCATATAATCCAATATGGTCGATGTACTTTTAAAACCAGAGTCCGGTGCTGCTCAAAAGGCATCTGCTGTGAGCAGTCGCATCAGGAATGAGACGGTAATGCCTTATTCCCTGCGCCCTCGTGTTAGGCCGACCCCCTGCAGCCGAGTGGGTAAGAATATTGTGTCACCGGGTAGGGTCCCCAAAGAAAACCAGACTGTCCGCTGCCTCGTGGGTCAGACTTTTGAGTCAAAAGCTCAAGGTGGGATACCTAAACCAAACCCCTTCCTCGGCCTGGGCAACCAGGAAGTATCATTTGCCCGCGCAGTTCAGCATCCACCGATGTCCCTCCCCAACCCCTTCCCACCGCACAAGCAAACGTCGCTGGGCCATTTGACTGTCAGTCATCTGACCAGAGGGCCTTATGCTCATCGCTGCCTGTTAGCAGTAAACATAATAAAACCCTTATAAATCCAAGAGATCCTTTCTACGTGGAAGCTTTTAACGTCCGTACTCTATGTCAAATCGGCATATAGATAATACTTGCTAAAGTCTTATACTCTCTTAAAATTGACATATGCCGCGTCTTCGAAACAAGCATACAAGATTCAAGCGTGGTTATGCATTTCAAAACGCCAAGGATGAACTCAGCTCTTTCACATTCCTCCCTCCGTGTGTTCGGTGACCCAGAAGCGATGACTCGTGGAATATATGGCGTGGGAGTTTTCACTCAGCAGCAGAGCTGAACGTACTTTGCTGAATTGGATTCCAGTGAACAGTCGTCTTTGAGCCGTCCGGTTATCCAGTAAAATCAAGCTCAAGGCCCTCGGCATGAAAAGTGGTGCCTGTTTGTAGTGCCGACTTATGCCCCAACGGACTGTATTTCTGATGATGAGAAGGAGACTTTCTGCCGAGAGCTATCCGGGCACATTAATCGATCAAAACGCACTGACATTGTGATCCCTGTAGGCGATTTGAATGCTCAAGTAGGCCGTCTTAGCCCCATGGAATCACATTTGGGCGGTCGATGCTCGCCGCACAGACAACAGAGATCGACTCCGTCAGTTGTGTGCTGACGATCAACTGTTTCTGGCGAGTGCGAACTTTCAACATAAACGTTCGCATCATGTAACCCGGCGGCTACCAACTGAAAATCAACCGTGGACCCAGTTGGACCACGTAAACATCAACCGCCGGTGGAGCCACAACTCAAGACTACCATTTCTTCTGGAGCACACCACTTGTTTCCGATCGAGCCACGGTGCGTGCACGCCAGAAAGTTCGCTTCCCTGCATGCTCTCGCAAATTAGCAAGAAGCATGTCAATCCACTATCTTCAAAGAACGACTATAGCTCAACAGTACCCAGCTGAGCTAGCCCAACGACTCTCCACAGTAAATAAATACTGTGGTGGCAGTGAACATGTGGATGAAGCGTGTGAAAATGTGAAGAGAGCTATGGTAGAGGTGTTCAGCGCAGTGTCCGACCTCTCCGATTCGACCACAAGACCACTGGATGTCAGCAAGATCGCTACCCATGACTGATATCGGGAAATCCATACCAACAGGCAACGAGTACGACGGCGCACGCAAATCCCTCAAACGCCAAATGATGAAGAGTCTAAGGAGAGACCGAGAGCTCTGGTGGACAACGAAAGCTCGGGAGATGGAGAAGGCTTTTGCTACGGGAAACAGCCGTGCCCTTTATCAACTGATGCGATCGACTGGCCCTAGGAAAGCAACGGCAAGTGAAACGATAAGTGAAAAAGATGGCACATTAATTCACTCGCAAAAACGTCGACTGAAGAGATGGGTCGAACACTTCGAGGAACAGTCAGCTGGCCTCCTGCAACACAGACGGTGGAGATAATGCATACAGCCGAATGGAATGTAAACCTTGATCGCCCTACGGAAGAAGAAACAAGGTACAAAATAGCCGTACTGAAAAGTGATAAGGCACCAGGATCGGACGGTCTGTATCTAGCCCTCTTCAAAGAAGGCGGAAAATCCCTGGTGACCCACCTGACAAAGCTTATTGGTACAATGTGATACGAAGAGAAAGTGCCTGCAGAATGGGGCATGTCGACAGTTATCCCTATCTTCTAAAAGGGTACGCGGACGCTATGTGAAAACCACCGTGGCATCAGCCTGTTAGCTTTGGCATCGAAGGTGCTCTCTGGCCTTATCCTTCGAAGGTTGACTGAACACAGAAAGAGGCAGATCCGTGGAAAACAAGCTGGGTTCCGTCCTGCGTCCGACAGATTCTGGAACAGCAACACTGCTTCCAGCAACCAACAATGGTTAATTTTCTTGATCTGAAAGCTGCCTTCGACTCTGTGGACCGCCAGGCACTAAAAGCGCGTTCAGCTGTAGCACCCTTCCGGTGCCTAGCTGCCATGCCACCCGAAGGAAGCACGAGGGCTGGGATACTGCCAGGTTGCCCAAGCCTAGACAGGGGAAGTCGAGTGGCGGAGGTCGGATTCGAACCGCGGACCTTCAGGTTAGTAATCCGCGCTCTAACCACTTCGGCCATCTCGCCGCCAGGCACTATGGCAGTGTCTGTGGAGCAAAGGTGTCCCCCATAAATTCTTGACCCTCCTTGGGGCGCTGTACACCAACTCACGCAGCCGTGTGAAGGTCTACGGGAAGCGCTCACCTGAGTTCAGACAGGGCTGTCTTCTTTCACCTTTCTTTTTTAAATTTGTCATTGATACGATCATGGAAGGCTCGCTATCAACCCCTAATCCCTGTGGGGTCAAAGTACTCCCATGGCGTCCTCTCACATATATCGAGTACGCAGATGACGTAGCTCTTCTTGGATCTGATGCCGAATGCAAACAACACTAAATAATCAAAATAATTCTGCCTCATGGTTTGACATGCACTTCACACCTGCAGTGTCAAGTGCTACTTCAAGACTGGGTGGGCTCGGACCCAGCCTCATACTTGCGGATGAACCAATTGAGGTAGCACACAAATTCGTTTACCTGGGCAGTCGTATCAGTTCCGGTGGTCTCGTGAAAGATGATATTTCCATCCGGATTGGGAAGGCCAGAGCGGCTTTCGTGGTCCTGCGTCACCTGTGGCATAAGCGCGACATCAGCTTGTCCGTCAAGAGTTGAGTTTACAATACTGTGGTGCGCTCCATATTACTAAACGGATCAGAAACCTGGCCGCTGCGCGCTGAGGACGTCAAAAGACTTTCAGTGTTTGACCATCGATGTCTTCGGAGCATTGCCCGAATCTGGTGGGAACACCAGATGAGCAATGCTGAAGTACGTCCAATGGTATTCGGGAGAAATAACTCACTCATCCTCGATAGATGAACTGATCACACCGCATAGGTTGTGCTGGTTTGGCCACGTGCTGTGTATACCAGTCGACCGACTTCTTCGGAGGGTTCTTTTTGCGCAACCAAGTGAAGGGTAGGAACAAGTCAGAGGCGGTCAAACAATGACTTGGGAACGAAGTATGAAAGCCATTACCAGCAAACTCAGCTGCGCTGGTTATTACCGCATTCCTGGATGGGGACCTCGAGACGGGCCACATCAATGGTTAGAGACATTGTCAGACATGGCCCAGTCACGCCCTCAGTGGCGCTCGTGCATTCAAGCTGTTGCCTTTAATTCATAGCTCCCCGATCCCTCCACTTGACAGTCCACCAACGGTACTGTATTTACGCACCAATTTATCAGCTCCCGCCATCAATCCGAAGCTACTTACCCCACCTCCCCAAATCATCGGTGAACGAAACTGTGGCAGCTACAACCACTGTACGACAAGTACGCGGTTTTTGCAGCTGATAATGATTATGATGATGATATCGAGTATCAGAGGTATGCTCAGATCGACAGTGACCATACCTGAACCCACTAACATCTTACTTGAGACTTTTGTGACGGACTCAAAGACTAGAAAGATTGCACTGTGAGTAATCGAGTAGATTTTCTCAGAGATGCGGTTTATCCAACGAGAACAGTACGCGATCAAGCCAATTTCACTTTGTTGAGACTTCATTTCTTTTGGAACAGGTAGTACTTGCCAGAGTCTAAGAGTTCGGTTTGATGACGAGTTCCATAATTTCATAGCCAGGGAGTCTGAGTTTAGTGATAGAAACTGTGCCTTCATCGTAATTTCACTGAAGGTCGTACTTCTGTGCTAGGGTGGGAAACCGCTACAGATTTCGATCTTCTTGATCCTTTCCGCAAATGGTGACACTATCCACGTGGGCTTATGTCCCGGTAGGCTTTTCAGCGAATGTTATGTCATCAATAACCCTCTGAAAGCACGCTACGCCACTCATTACTCCGAACGATATTCGGCGAGATTGACAGAGGTTGTTGCAAGCCTCAAGAGTCGTGATTGTCAATTCCCTTAATGGGTATTTGACGATACGCACCTTCGATATTCAGCGTGCTGAAAATACGATATTGGGCTGCTTCATCACTCATGTCCTCAATTCTGGAAAGCGCATAAGCGTCCAGTTGCGTAAATTGATTTGTAGTCTGACTGTAGTCAAGAGACGGCCCAAGTGGTTAGGGTGCGAATTTATCGACCGGAAGGTCCGTGGTTCGAACCCGACCTGCGCCCCTCAACTTCCCCTGTCTAGGCTTGGGCAACCTGGCAGTATCCCAGCCCCCGCGCTTCCATTTATTACGAGTAGCCTTTTTGGAAACGAGCAGTGCTATCGATTCACCTCAGTTGTCTGGGACCGTCTCTTTCTCCCAGATAGACTCAAATAGGCTAGACAGGCATTGGCTGAGAAGTTCACCGCCAACCTTGAAAACAGCAGATGGATGGTCATCAGGACCAGCAGCACGATAACGCTCGAGTAAAGAAATACACTCGGATACTTTTCAGACTAAGGGCGGCTCCATATTTACGGTCTACATTTATGTTAAAGGTCAGGTTTCTGGATTGGAGGTAGCAGGTGGTTGTTCGAAGTACTGTGCCCAGCAGTCCAAACGTTCTGCTTTGCTGCGTATCAGAAAGCCATTTTGGTTTCTGATTATTTCGCTGACAAGAGGTTTCCGAGGACCAGTTGGACGAATCAAGCGGAACAGCTTGCGGACGTTTGTACGGATTGTACCACGAACAGATATTTCGGCTTTGAGTAGCGCGTTGGATATTTTTGACTAGTGGCCGTTTATACCCGACATTGGACCATCCGGTAAATGTTCGGTGAGCTGGTTCTGATAGTTTCGTCTGATTTCTGGGTCCACTAGCTTCTCAATAGACAAGCGAGGTGTGCGCATTTTACGTAGACCTGAAAAGTGCAATGAAAAGCAAAAGCGTACAGGTGCATGGTCAGAATACACGCTGGTGTTCCAGAAAGTGTTAGGCGGTGATCGACCCTCACCACCACGTTGTCAAGTTATTTCCTTTGTTCCGGAAACTGGTATTTCGAAGGAGCAGTCTGTGACCAGTACACCTCAAGTAAGAGATCTCCGTTTTCCATGCGTCTCGTGTCCAGTCCTAACCGACCACCCAATCGGGTCTCGCCCGCGTTTAGTCTACCTACCTGGGTGTTTATGTCTCCAGCAACAACGATATCTGAGTCTTTAGCTCACTGTAGAAGGGCGCCTAGAGCGCCATAGAAACTATCCTTGACAGATTTAGAGCTACATTCAGTTGGGACGTAAACAAACACAGTAAACAAGGTGTGATGGACCTGACTGCCCCTAGATTCTCTCGGATGTTGCCAAACGGACCGCACAGAGGCGACTATCAACGGGTAACCAATCAAGCAGAGACGCTTCCGCTCGGTCACCTCATACAATACCCATCACAAATGCAGCGGCCTCTGTATCACCAGAGGTGCGCAGCCGGAACCGAGAGGAGAACGAGGGGACAGTCAGTTCGGCCACAGTACTTGTGTCCCGCATCCTTGTTTCTGAAAGACAACATACACTAATGCAGATGAGATCCAGCAAGAGCAAGAGCCACTGTTGTGAGAACATTAAAGGCGGGGTTTGAAAACAGACTTGGGGTTGCTACGGAACTCGAACGTACAGAAGCTGCGGCTGAGTGATGCGGGGTGAGCAAAACGGTCAGTCCTAGTGCTGCGGAGACAGTATTCAGATCCGGGTGGGGTAGGATGGAAGAAAGAAAACGCGTGTAGGAAGAAAGGCATCAGCAGTAGCGTGTTTTAGCTTACCTACCCTGTTAGATGGGGGTGAAGTCCTCAGTCAGCGCTTGTCCGATCTGTTTGCTTGCATTTGGGAAAAGCAGTCTGTCCCAGACAACTGGGGAGAATCGGTGATAGTGCCCATTTTCAAAAAAGGGGCGTAGTGAGTGTGGTAACCACAGGGGAATCAGCTTGATCGCGGTTGTAACGAGACTGTTGGCGTCAATTGTGCTTCGTCGCTTTACGGTGGCTCGTGAGATACTGATCCGAGAGCAGCAAGCGGGATTCCGGCCTGGTAGGGGTTGTGTTGACCAAATCTTCACACTGCGTCAGGTGCTAGAACAACGCCATACGTATAAGCGACCCACAATTCTAGTATTCCTGGATTTCCAAGGCGCATTCGACTCGGTTGACCGGTCTGTTCTTCTTGAGACGCTTGCCCACCAAGGAATGCCCCGGAAGTTTGTAAACATAATACGTTCTTTGTATTCTCAGACTTCCGGACGTGAGAGTGTACGGAGAGCTCTCCAAAAGTTTCCGTACACAAAGCGGTGTCCGTCAGGGATACCCACTGTCTCCGTTCCTTTTTAACTTTGTGATCGATGCAATAATGAGACGAACGCTGGAGGGTCTCCAAAACCCTGGTGTTCGAATAGCCTGTGAAGAAAACCTTGTCGATCTGGAATATGCAGACGACATCGTTCTCATGTTCGAAGAGGCGGAGAAGGCTCAGGTGCTCTTGGATGAACTGACCAGAGTCATTCCGTCCTTTGGTATGCACTTTGCACCTACAAAGTGTAAGGTCATGCTGGTGGACGTGCAGTCACTGA
>NW_008751931.1:174364-182790 GCF_000715545.1 Opisthorchis viverrini
TGACCTGGCAGAGGAGTATGAAGGAGATCACGAAACGCTTGGGTGCTGTCGGTGCTACTCGCCTTCCAGGATGGAGACCGCGTGATCCTCACTGTGCCTGGTTGGAGACACTACAAGATATGGCTGCCAACCGATGTCAGTGGCGTTCTTGTTGTCAGTTTCTATCCGGATTGCCTGAGTGAATGCCTGGAGGTGTAGGCACCTCGGAATGATTGTGTTAACCTAGCACTAAGTCCCTTCACCGTCCACCTTTATTATTTTCTTTACAACAAGGCTTTCAAATAAGTCATGGTTGTACGGCAGTGAAGCATCGGTGTTGAACACTGGTGTCATGCTGTCGATGATGATGATGATTACCTACCTTTTTGTATGCAGCAGGTAAGGCAACCTAGCTGATGGTACCACGCAACGGCCCATGTGGCACGAGTACTGTTGGCTGTAAATGCCATGGCTGTACATGGGCTGGGAAACTGCCAGGGCGCCCACGCCCAGAAAGGTGGACGATTAGACTCAAAAACCTAACTGCAAGGCAGAGCAGCCGACGTACATATATCGCCACATCACGGTTAGGTCTATTCTGTTTGTGCTGCATGAGTGCCAAAGGCATTCCAGTATCAACAAGAGGTCGAAGTGGGACGTCATTGGTTTTCACATCGCCGACTGCCCCTTAAAGATACTCGGGGTTCGCAGCACTGGTTCAAGATAGTGCACTGGAGACGGATGCGGTGCTCGTAAGACCAGTAGTAAATCTGTATACTTTAAGGAAATTCCTTTTTTCCACGATTTTTGCAGGCCGTCTTTAGCGGAACGTTTATAACGTGGGCGACGAGCATAACCACACAAGAAGCATGAAGCGCCCATATTAAAACCGATCATCTGCTCACGCGACGATGCTTGAAAACGTGAACACGAAAGTTTATCTGGTGAATGAAAAGCAATGGAGTCAAGGAAACCCCCGAAAGTACAAAATCAGTGCTGCCATTTATCTGCCGAGTCCTGAGTATTGGAGTCACTATCGAACCGAGCAGGACGTAAGAACCGATTCACCATTCGACGAAAATTTTTGGATAAGTTGTGTTTGACGAGGAATGGAGCACAGCGAGAGTGTAAGGAAGGAGAACATTGGCAGCCAAGAAGCTAGACTTTACTCGTACAAAACTTCGATATTGCAAGCCAAAACCAGAAAAATTAATTTGACAATGAAAGAGGTAACGCTCTGAGAAAACAGCACCTTCTCTGTCTACTTTCATTCCACTGTCCACGATTTGGCTTTCAAATAAATCATGATTGTACGCTACCGAGGAACCATTGATGAAAACCGACCTTATGCTGTCAGTGATGATTATGATTATTCTCAATACAGCAAATCTTCATCCGGTCTCCTGTCTTCTTCCTTGGAATTACCAACTCAAGTAGTTAGACTATCAAATGCCACGGGGTAAGTTCCATCAATCTCTTAAGTCAACCAGCCACCTCACAATTACAATACTTGGGGGGTAAACTGATTCCAAACCGGTTGGTGGAACAGTTTTGCGAGTTCCGATAGAAGACGCACACCAACACACTTGCTGGTGCCGATGCACTTATTGAGCAGACGACAATCCTAAGCAAATCATCAGAGGTCCTACTAGCTTACTAGAGACGACTGTTCACAGTCAAATTTACATCGCACCTATAGTGGTGATAACCCGACTAATCAAATTCCGGGTCAGGAACCTCGCCGTCAGCCCTGTCACAGATAAACCAATGGGTTCAGCGTGAATAACACTGATCCACGGATGATCCTTGGTGCCCTAAATTCAGACCCTCACACTGAGCAGCATGTGAATCAATCAGCGAAATATGGGCATGTTGGTATCAATTCAGCTGTGCGCTTGCCAGCAGCTGAATCACTCTTACGAACCTCAGTGCACTCGACTGTCATTTCAGCACCTCGCCCCCTTACAGAGACCCGTTTATCTAAACCAAATCAAGAATCAATTCATTGTTTCACTCACTGGCTCCCTACAGGCGCCATCAGGTTTATTCATGGGGATATTCCTCATATTATCTCTATATGGACTGTAGTTGCAGTCGGATCTGACTGTGGTCCCCAACGTTGTACTATGGCACTCAGAACTAGCAAATCGCTCAACTGGTCGGCCAAAGGTGGCCACTCACCGTAGAGCAGTCAACGCGCCCCCATACTGTACAAACGTTTTGCCTGTGAGAAACAAATCGTGCACGAGAAACCATGCGGGACCGTACGTACGCTATGTAACCATCTCCAAAGATAAGGGTTCACGGCAATTTTTGTGGACGTAAAACGGAAATAAACCCCACGAGCCGACGCCAAGTAAGCAATGTTGTATATCGCCACAACTTACGAATCAACCCAAACGACAAGGACTGAACACTCTCCACGCAGCGAAAAATTCGAACACCCGCGCCCGAAGCAGAGGCCCACTATAGACGTAGGGTCCCATCAGGTTCGAAAAGCCTCATGAAACTTTGACTGCCAAGCAAAAGCAATTTGCGGCGTAGGTGGTTCCTTTTACTTGGAATTAAGCAAGAGATTCCAGAGGTCACCCGTTTGCGTCCATTTGTCTTTACTTGCGTCCGGTTGCAGCTCCTTGCCGCTGCCTGAGCATTAAGGCTGTTTATCCTGTAGTCACTTTTTGATGATGCCGGACCCCTTTAGGTAGCTTGCGGCCCATCTGATTCGTGCTGATTTTTTGGGACGAACGTCGCGTCAGCCCCGTGAACTTTCTGCACAATGGTCCCA
Source organism: Opisthorchis viverrini (assembly GCF_000715545.1). Taxonomy (NCBI): domain Eukaryota; kingdom Metazoa; phylum Platyhelminthes; class Trematoda; order Opisthorchiida; family Opisthorchiidae; genus Opisthorchis; species Opisthorchis viverrini. Next base: position 177,129 of record NW_008751931.1, read on the forward strand.
TAAAAGTCTTCCATTAAAGCTGCTCCCAGATTAGCCTGATCAGGTAAGATGCGCATTCCTGAGAAGCCCGTACGGCAGAAGTTTCAGGTTCATGCTTGAGGTTCAGGATTTCTGGCTCAGTAGCAGATGAAATTGAAGGTCAGCACACAGTGGTAACTATGTTTCAGTGGTGCGCTAATCATCACCTGATCAACAAAGTGCCTTTCGTTGGTGATGACCGATTCCGGGGGGGTGGTAGTGAGACTGCGTGGTATCCGGTGGATGCGACGACACGTTTATTTCAAGCAATCTGTTGAACGACTTTGCTCACCACCATCGCAAAAAATTCACATGATCGGACGCGCTGGAGCTCCACCCAGGAGCTCTTTGGAGCGCTGAAATCATCTACTAGAAGGATATGAGTGAAACAGTAGCTGGAAGATAGTTACCTAAGAGTTTGTACGAGGAATCGGTCACCTTCCGGACGACTCGATGGGCAACAGCAGACCATGCCGAGTAGGAGAGAATTGGACCCGCGCAGCGGTAAGGGGATTAGTTAACCGGGCACCACCGTCTTGATCTTTCATCGAAGTGCAGTTGGTCGAACGCACGCCTCCGTCAGGTTTGTAGCCCCCGTTAGCCTCTCAATCAACCGATCTTAACATATGCATCATCAACATCCATCATAATGAGGCCATGCACCTCGTGCCGCCGAACTTGGCTATGTAGACATTCATCACCACTTATTCCGTTTTTGGCCAGTACGACCACCGCCGTGTAACAAAGCAGACGCTGGAGTGTTTCCAAGCCGTGTTTGTTGATCCTCCAGAATCCTGGGAATCCCAGATTCCCAGCTGGAACGAGCATATGCTATGCACTTTGGCGTCGGGGCTCGCGTACGAACGGAATTTAAGGGCATTTGAGCAATCTCCTGGTTGCGCAAACATGGCGTTCAAGTACCCACGCATGCGATCACATCGAAACACCACTAAGCGTGATTCTCCTTGATTGATCCAATGCAACTGCGTCCAAGCAGGCAGATTACAACCGTCGTTGAAACCCTTGTATATTTGGTCCACACGGCTGTATAGTTACAGCTGGTCACAGAATGTGGCGAGTGCTTGCCATGTACCGGTTGGTTCGGAAGCTGTACACAAGAAATCACTGATTGAATGAATATCAGGGAGTGTTGTGTCTGATACTTTGCGCTGTTGGAAACTGACCATCGAGTTCCGTGGATATGTGCGGAAAACTACGGAATTAGCCCCCAAATAATTGGATGCTCTCGTCGTGGGTGATAGGATCACCGCCTGGACAATTTTCAGTGTGACTTCCAGAGTGTCCAAGCGGTGTTAAGAACCTTTGGACCGGACAATTTGTCAGCTCTTAATGACAACAGATGCAGTTGCACGCCTCCTTGGCCCAGACGTCACAAGAACGGAGAAACTAGGGGGTGAAGCCTCATCATTTGATTTTCGTGAACGGATTGGGTGGGGGGACTGTATTCTTGCTCCTAAGGCAACTTATAATACAATCGGTAAATACCTTAGGATGGTAATATAAGGACAGTTTGTTGGTTCAGGGAGGCTGCTCACACCTACTAAAATACCGCAGGTTTTGTCCACTGCACCTATTGGTACAAATTTCAGCAGGGACAAATAGACAAATTTTAGACAGTTTATGAATAATAGGTCATTATGTGGCTTCTGCTGAGCCCTCGTTTGCGAGTCTACTGGTCGACTACCGTCATCGGACGATTCGCGACCATAAAATTGTGGGATGAGACAAGGACCAACAAAGGCGTGTAGTCTCTCAAGGTCGCTTTCGTTTGCTTGATTGTCTGGACTGGCTGCTGCGCTCAAAATGTTTCTGAAAATTCGGCACCACTGTGAACAATGTTTTACTCCCCAACGCGGCACTAGCGTCTGGAGCCAGAAAAAACACTAGGCAGACTGGTGCATCATGTTTTGTTACCGAGGCACATCCTTAGCGGGAGATTCGGTCGGATCTCTCATGAGGAACAGGCCCACGCGTTCACGGATCGACGTGCACAATCGAGGCATGCTACTGAGATTTTCGGGTTGGTTCTATTCTTTTCGTTCTGCGGCTTCCGTTCATCTGAAAGGTAAAAGCGAAAATTGCTGTGGAACTACGGAGTAGGGCAGTAATCTCGCCAGCGCGATGACTCAACTAAAGGCCGTCTTAAAGTGCTTTGACTGGGTACTAGAAGCAGCGTGCAAAACTCTCAAACAGGACACCATCAAGTACTAGGCCTACTCGGAGGCAACAGTACTCCAGAGGAAATAGGTCAAAAACCAGGAGGCGCGTTTCGCAATCCAGGAATTTAGGCCTGGCAACCATTTGCATAGCAGCTCGTTGGAGAAACTCATTAAAGACCAGGTCATTCTTGCGTATTGAGTGTACAGCTTGGTTGACATATTCAAGAAATGGTCTGATGTAGGTACTATAGAGCATTTGGAAGTCTGTGAGAGTGAGAGGTTTGCACATCCGCTTGATCAATGTATAACAGCGAATGCCTGTTGAGCCGATTGTTCATGGTGCATGGAGAGGGCATGTTTGGAGCGAATTACCCATCTAACATATTTTGGCATCTATTCGCGTAATTATTCTGGTCCATTCTCACTGTGTATGGCAGGGGCGCTCGCTGAATCCCCTCCAAATACCATTCGGATGCAGTTTTCTTCACTCAGAGGAAGGTGCCAGTCCAACGACCACCGATTCGCAGCGCCTAAATCCTGGCATTAAAACTCAGGTATTTCAGATCGTCCGCAGAAAGTTAAAAAAAAGGTTGAAAGAACAACTGGAGGGTCTCTGACGTTTATCAGAGACAGCAGTGGTCCCAAACTGGGCCTTAAGGAACCCCACTGTGGACAGGCGCCTGAGATGAGTAGGTAGAGCCTACTTTCACGCGGAGTTTTCTGCCTCATAGGAACGCACTAATTCGGAGAAGAAATCCTCCTTGTTACAGGCGGGATTCAAGCCTGTTGAGCAGCTGGAGATATGCGGCTCGATCGCGTGGTTCTGTGAAGTATAAAAATATGAAATCCGATATGATTTATTCTTCCTTTGTTTGCGTTACGCTGCCCATAAATATAAGAATTTATGTAACGCAAGGACGGTTTGGGGGGAGTGTGTTGCCATGGTAAGGCATTTAGCCAGAAAACAGATGCCTTCTATGGTTTTCCGCTAATATTTATTCACATTTTCTGTGCATTTCGGTAGCGTGAGCCACACAATAGAGCAGTAACCTGGTAGAGGAGACAGAATTGTGGCATTCAGTGCATTGCGTTTGTAAGATCTTAGCTCAAGCAAAGGCTCTCTTGGAAGTGTCTAAATATCGTACGGGCGTACTCCATTTTTCCAGATCCTTGGGATGGCCGCAGGTTTGAATTAATTTGACAGAATTCTCAAAAGAAATCGGGAAGGAGTGTTAGATGGTATTTGGATGAACACGTACAGTAGTTTTCGGGGTTTGCAGACACAACATAAAAAGCTCCTACTTGGCACCATTCACAATGACTGCGCAAAACTAGATGGATCGTTTCGGCGTACTCGCAGGTTGCCGACGAACCGAGGATGCTAGAAGCCTCTTGCATGGGGGTACAGAAAAGCTGAATAATAAATTAAAGTAAGTTTATTTCTAGTATTGTTTGTTCTGGAGACTTTTCATGTGGATTTGAGAGGTGGTACTACTGCATTTTAGGAGTATATATAATTTGGCGAGTTTAGTGAGAGATCTGGGATCGAGTGAGGTTAGAAACACTGACTCCTTCGCATTCGAAAATTTGAAAATTGATGTTGGGGAAAATTCTCTTCCAAGGCTAGTGCGATGTCTGGAAAATTGAACGGGAATATAAAGCAAGAACTATGTGCTATAGAGCAAAGTGTACACCAAAAAAGCTCAGAAATAACCATTTGATGAGGTAAGTAATATTTGGCAAAACAGGCTGTACAGGAGTGGGCTTTTGCCACCCTGTTCAATGTCGATCTATGGCATGATGGCTCCTTTCTAGTTCATCGCGGAAGCTACAAAAGCAAGAGAACTAAAAACAAGTGGCTGGTGCGGGGAAGCAAGCATGCAAGCACATTCTCAGAGGGCTTGGAACGAACGCTCTCCAGAGTCACCCGAATCGCGCCATATGTACACCCTCCTATAATGAAATTTCTTGCTACTTTAGCCCGTCTCGTAGTTGGTGTAGTTTGTATCCAAGTGTCATGGAGCTCAAGTCGTTGCTAGGAGCAGGCACAAAAGCTTTCTTATTCCTCACATTCACGTTTTATGGCAGAGGACCCCAGTGAGATTATAACAGGGCTAGGTTTTCCAGCCATATCTCCCAGGTACCTAATATTCCGGAAGATAAGTGGGGTTGTATATGCTCAAGAAGAAGTTATCATTTTTGTTTAGGATAAAAATTTGACCAAGTAAAACAGAATACGCCTCAATTCGTTTTTCACAGCATGTTCGGGAGTAACAAGTACAGGCCGCCCATTTTTCGCTTGGTTCATCGAGGATGAAGATCCTGCACCTTGCCTCTTTAGATGAGGTAAAAGTGGTGCTTTAATGTCCACATGCACCGCTCACTCTTGTTTTGATCTCGAATTTTACAGGAGACGACCGAAAGTGATGGCTCCTTCGGGTGGAACTCACGGAGACCAACCGCCGCCTGCTGCCACTGGAACACGAAGCCAGGCTTGGAGTGAAGAAAACTTGGTCGCCCTATTAGCGTGGGGCTCTTGATGCACCAGAGAGCCAAAGCATTGGTGCTTTAGTCCTATGAGACTGGTGTTTCTTCATGTGTTCACTGAAGTCTTAAATAAGGGAAGGCACTACCCTTCAATGAAGTATATGCTCTATTTGGTTTCATTAAGCAAGGATTGAGTAGAAACCCTCAGACGACGGAAAGCATGGCTTTTCAGAAACGACAGACAATAAAACCATTGGGTGTTTAAAAACTTTCTCTAACACCAATATTTGAATTAAGTATCGTTGTAATCTGCCGTCCAATATATTGCACTGAACCGGCTTGAATCCTAACTTTTATCGCATGATGTAAAAGCCCTTAAACTTGAGTAGATTGTGCTGTTTTTGCATGAGAAGTGGAAACATTTAAGTAAGCCACAGATTTTAACTGAGATTTCATCCCGCAAACGGGGCCAATCGAGGGTTAAAAGCCGAAACTGAACGTACCGCTGTTTTGTACTTTGTTAAAATAGTCAGCACTACGCACCTCACGAGACTACAATAAGCCTTGCACCGCTACCTCTCGTTTGTTAGTTTGAATGTTTGATAGTCCGGAGGAAAGCGAGTGATTAATGGTGTGATGGACCTTCCACTAGATAGGATATGCAGCCAATTCTCCGGATGTACACTCAGTGATTGAGGAATAAGTGGCGCAAACTGATCACCCACCAGGCATGTGCAAGGTTCCGCGGGGGCTGAATTTAGACGGTGCTTTCGTGATCAGTTTGGCCGCTGGCTATTCGCACAATGAGATTGAGTTCTCGAAAGCTACGGCATTCTCAGACTTGCCACTTCACAGTGTAGAATGTCTACGTATAATGTACATGCTCCCGTATTATTGAAAATCTTTAACTAAGGCGATTTGTTTAAGTGAACTAAATCTCCAGGTGAATAAACACCGCCGACTTTGAATACGTTACC
>NW_008751931.1:183342-184165 GCF_000715545.1 Opisthorchis viverrini
GGCACTTCCTCGTCCGGACAGACCATCACTCACTACAGTGGTTGCAAAGCTTCCGCGATCCCGATGGACAGGTGGCACGCTGGCAAGAGCGGATTCAGGAGTATAACTTCTCTTGCTTTTATCGCCCGGGCATTAGACACTCGAATGCCGATGCATTATCTCGAAGACCGGCTCAAGAATCAGAGCTTGTTAACGTGCTACTTGCGTCTAATCGAATGAAATGGGAAGAAGAACAATCTAAGGACGCAGATATTGGAGAGATTTACCGCCTCTAGCTCCAGGGCAGCTCCAAACCCTCTGGTTTGGATGGCTTGATGGCTTTGAGATCTCCGGCAGCAAGGAGTTTGTGGTCACGGTGGGGACAACTGCGAATTATATCCCGAGCACTTCACCTTATGGATAGTCGGGACGGCCAGCCTCATGTCGTTGTCCCACGTAGTTGTGTCCAGCAGACCATCGCAGCAGTTCACCGAGATTTGGGGAATGCGGGGCAGAAGAAAACGGAGGCGCACATTAGACGGCAGTACTGGCGGCTTCTGCTACACCACGATGTCGCGGACTTCTGTCGGCACTTTACTGTGTGTGCGAAGACGAAGCCCCCCACCGTAGCACACAGAGCACCGCTCCAACTGATCCCCGTGCAAGGACCAAACCATCGAGTTGGCATTGACGTGATTGGACCGCTGCCGGAGACCAGAAATGGAAACCGTTTCATCGTCGTCATGACTGACTACCTAACCAAGTGGTGTGAAGCTGTGCCAGTGAAGCAGCAAGATGCCCGTACGATTGCGTCGGTGATAATCTCCGAATGGGTATCACGCTA
>NW_008751931.1:184887-188475 GCF_000715545.1 Opisthorchis viverrini
AATGTTCTCATCGCGGGGCAGTATGCTAGCCAGCGCGAGGATTTGCATAAATAAATGTCTAACGGTGCTTTAAACTGGGTTCTAGAAGGAGCGTAGACAACCGTCGGAGGAAGTGCGTTCCACGCAGCTGCTACCCGGAATGAGAAAAATTTTTGTCTGATGAATGTGTGTGCTATGAGCTTGAAAATTTTCTTACTATGCCCCCGCCGGGTGCTTGCTGGGTCAACGGTAAGAAACCTGCTCGTCAAGCTTTGTTCGAACAGGGCATAGGTAAGAATTAGATCCCCCCGGAGGCGACGGTACTCCAGGGGGAAGAGATCAAGCATCGCGAGGCGCGTTTCGTAGTCCACGGATTTGAGGCCGGCAACCATACACGTAGCGGCCCGCTGGACACGCACAATGAGAGTGATGTATGTCGTTCATCCTGAGTAGACAACTTGGTTGGCTTACTCCAGGAGCGATCTGACGTGAATATCTCTATAACCACAACCTTTTGGATACTCATTTTTGTTATTTTTGTGGGATGTATTTTTCGTTTCATTTTACACTACTACATACGCTTCCAGTAGTGATCGGTCATCAAAGATATTGACTGAGTATTCATTTTCATTGGTAGCCATGACCTATATAACTAACTGCTCAGGCTTGTGAAGCATACTCGTTATGGCTTCCTCAGCTGCGCAATCGGTCGCTGTAATTGCCCCTGCCCCTGCCGAAGGGTACGCAGTGAACGTTGCCACCCTATTCAGGGAGCACGTGGGCAACCGCCTATTTGGCAATGGTCATGAACTTGTGCACTACATCAAGCAGTTCGAACGGATTTCAGGGTCGTACTATAGCGTACGAAATCCGAAAGCGAATTCATCCGGTGAGAAAAGGTTCATCAAGTACCAATGCTACCGGAAAGGATTTGAATGTGTGAGGCACACCTCAACGTTGGAAGATTGGGTAAATATTTAAGGATTACCCGATTCCGTATGATTCACAACCACGAACTGCTGGGTGCGGAAGCATCCAAGTGGTTCAGCCGAAACCGTCGACTCAATGCTGAAGAACTGGAAATGATCCGACCAATGTTGGAATGCCAAGATCGCTGTTTCAACATCCGCTTCTACGTGAGATCCAAGTTTGGCAAGTATCTCACCACCAGCGACATTGGAAACATTCGGGCGAAACATGCATTTGGACGGAACAACCCATGTATGTCCAATTTATTTGGGTGAATATGTGCTCTCTACAGATTACATCGTCGATTTGGAGACCCAATACAATGGACAAGGACGAGCCCGCTGTTTGCGGGATGACTATAACCGGGTTTCTTTGTTTGTGTATTCCACTTCGGAAATGCTTGAACTTTTCCGAAGGTTCTCCGATTTCCTATTAAGAGACAATGCTTTTTCTACTAACCAACAGAAATATTTCTTGTACCAGCTACTTATCGTTGATGGTTCTCGCAAAAGTCTCCCTGTTGCCATCGGTTTTCTATGACAGGAAACCAAGAATGACATGAGAACCTTCCTGCTTACTTTTCTAGAATTTGTTGTTGGTGTTTCTCACGTCAAGTGCATCATGTCAGAGGTTCACTGGCCATTTCCAACTCAATAAGTAGCTTATTCCCCCTTGCTCATCACTTATTATGTAGGGTCGATATTATACGCAATGTTGCTAAGCGATCCCCTCTTTCGACTTCCTTTAGACGTTTTTTTAGTGCCATGCATACATGCGACTTTTGGAGGTATCTGGCCTCTTTAGAGCTAATCTGTGTACATGACCCTTCTTTTTCACGTACATGAATTCTTTCCTTTTACCCAGTGTTTCAAAATGGGCCAACTGCAGAATGCTGCGGGCCGCAACCTATGGCATTCACGACACCAACATGGTGGAGGCCATGCACAGATGCCTCAAGATGGAACTTCTAAACGGACGAATTGGACGTTGGGAAGCCATACGAGTGTCACAGATGAGCGCGACGTACCTGATATGGAGCCGTCAGAAATCCATATCAGGTGCGTCTCGTCGCGATCTCCGCATTGTCGGGCACCCTGAACTGGACAGCCTATGCCGTCGACTGATGCCGTACGCTATCTCCAAAATGGCATCCGCCTTGTGCTCAACCCATCCGCTCATGGATGTGAGCAGTGACGAACACATAACGATAATGAGGGATAGTAGACAAGAGACAGTACACCACGCAACCCGAACATGCACATGCAAGAAATTTGTTGCGTTCGGAATCCCTTGTAGACATCTGCTACATTTTGCCGTGGAACACAACGTGGAAGCAACCGAACTGCCCGTGTGCTCCCGCTGGACCCGAGGAAACGACGGCGCAATTGCTGTTTCACAACGTGGGACTCAACCGCCGCGGGCCTCACTGAATATGCCCTTAAATAATGTTCGAGCACTGCATCCGCGCTTCGATAACGAACGTTTCGACATGTTCGTTTCATGGCTTGGCAGTTTGCTTCAGCATCCAAGTTCACAAGAAATTGTGCCGTTGAACATCCCGTCTGCCGCCAACCAGACCACGGACACGAGCATCGCCGACTACGAGCAGCTGCCGCAGGCAACATTACGAACATGGATGCTCCCGCTCTTCACCAGACGGACTTATCCGACGCACTAGTAACATCGGGCGCCGAAGATCTCGCTGAAATAGCGAGCTCCGACGAAGAAAGTACTGTTCCAGCCATCCAGGGGGATGAGCGTCAGACAGTGGCATTATATGACACAAGGCACCATTCTTGGGCAGAAATAACCGATGCACCGGCTACGGGACCGACACTGCTGGAATTCTTGGAAGGTGAAAACGTCTGTGCCGACCGTGACCTGGCAGATCCGGAGGAAAACGAAGGGCGCACAATCAACTGGGTGCAGTGCCCGTATTGTGCACGTTGACAGTCAGAATGCCAGAACAGCCTATTTTATCACCTGAATTCCGGGTTCCAAATTGGACGCGATGCCAGTGCTGACAACGTAGATCCGTGATAACCAAAGCGCAACCCAGCTACAATGTATAACCATGCAGTCACAAGAGAGATATTTATTGTGCGCGACCAATTCGTATGAGAGATAACAAGAGGAATTTCATTTCCCTTGTGTTCTGTTCCTCGGCCACTGGACATCCACGAGACACTCAGTTATATTTTTATTCCCGTTTCTTCTGGGCCGACCAGCATTCATCCTGAAGTTGAATTAAACAAAAATATTTCATGAGACAAATGTTCCAGATGATTTAGGTACCAGAGCCCCGTTAGCCCAGTTATACACTGGTTACATGACCGTACCACGATGAGGAGGAGTTGGTTTTATGCGGTGGACCTAAAAATGAGAAACCCAAACTGTTGACAGGGGTTAAACGAGCTGTCAACCGAAATCGACGCTGAAACACACATAAGTACATATATACACGCATGCACTTAAGCAACACAAGGAAGCAGCACGTTTAAAGCAGGCATATACACTGCAAGCTTTGCACTGACGTAATGGCGCAGATAATGGTTCTATTCAAATATTTGCTCACAGAAGCACCAAAAGACGGTTATAATGGGGGGTTGAATAAGGCAGCTTCGATGGTACCAACGTGCA
>NW_008751931.1:191729-194672 GCF_000715545.1 Opisthorchis viverrini
GTGTGACCTGCGTACGTCCGATTGCCAAGTATATGCCGCGAACGTGTGTGTGAATGCTCAGCAGGAGCGTGTTGTGCTTGGATTGTTGCGATATTTTAAGTCACCCATGGAAATCCGAGGCCGTGTCCGGACCATTAATATTTTAAGTCACCCATGGAAATCCGAGGCCGTGTCCGGGTGGACCATTAAATAGACTAGACCGGTGATGACGTGCGCGTCCGGCGCGACAAACTGCGCCGATTGGACCATTCTGTATGTGATCTGCAGGGTATCCGAGGTTTGGTGCGCACATTTGGACCCATTGCTGTGTCTGTGATGATGGGAGTTTAAATGTTCTCTCTCGTGCTTCCGTCCGTCTGCGTGGTTTGCCTGCAAAGTATGGTGATGCAGTTCAGGCAGATTCAACCTAGCTTCTCCAATGCTCCCACGCGCAGGTGTGGGAAGTGGGTGGGTTTTTCTGCCGTAAAATCCATTCTCTCCTCTGACCGTTTCCAATCCGTTGCCTTGCACTAATTCTTTTCCCCTTTACTTTCCAGACACAACTGTGGAACACATTTTTAATGGTTCTGTTATTTGTTGGCAACCAGTCATAATAAAATTATGTTTCCCTAAACTTGGTTTCATATTTCCCGACAACGCAAGCGTCACGGTAACAAAGGCATCCAGGCCTTGAGTAGAAGACCAACTTGCGTAGGTGAGAAAAGGGGGCGTAATTTTCCGGTTTCGTCTATAGCCTCAGACTGGTCCCGAAACCTTCTAGGACAACATAAGGTCACCTCTAACAGCATACGTCTAGCATTGTGTACAATAGCCCGGCAGCCTAACTGTGCCTGAAACACGTATTGCGCTTCATGGGTGTTTCACGTAATGGTGTTACTAGTTACGCAATCGACAAATATTATTCACTCCGAAGATTCTATGACGGGTGCACTGTCTGTTGTTACATAGTATGTAGAGTCGCCAAAGAAAACGGAACGAGTGATTTCCAGCCACAACTGAGTCTCAGGGTTCAAAAACTACAGTTGTGACATAAGTTGCTGTTGCTTTAGGTACATCTGCTATGTGTCGTCGAAAGTCGCATCAGAAGGTTGTGGCGATAGTGATATTCCAAGCTTATCGTTCATTGCTCACTAAATACGTCAGCAGCTGTTTATATTATTCTCTGTACTCAGATGATTGGTACGCAGAGCTGAAACTCTGGCCTAACCACAGACACTATCGCTGATCTGTTGGCCCCGAAGGACACACCGATAGTTCATTCCTTATAAACCAAAGTTAGGGCTGTCCATGAAAACACCGGGTCTTGCACCTAGAGCAGTCAATGAATATATCGGGTGCCTTAGCTACAAAACACAATTCCAAGAATACATGGCCTTCAGTGGACTCATTGAGAGGAAAATATACTATTACACGTAGGCTATTCCTTTAATTCAAACGAATAACTGTTTCATAATATGTGAACCATGCTGATTGCAAACAGCCAATACAGCAGCGTCAGCTGCTGATTCTGGGCTGTTCTGACTAACTACTTTTTGTGACCGCCAGTAATCCAAAATACCATCTTCCTTTGGAGATATAGTTAACTTTAGGAACAAAATATAGGATTACACTCTTTACAACCAAGCTATCTAAAACTATCGGGAATCCCATACTTTTTGTGTTTATTATATTTATAAATTTGTTAGCGATGTAAATTTTTGAAGAAACAACAGCATCCTAATTCTCCTCTTCGTTTGAGAGGATCAATCATAAACCGCAAATCCGCCATGTTGCCACTTTTGAATGTTCCCGCCATCTAGATATCAACCAATCAGAATGTGGATGACGCCGCAAGTCGCGTGATCGCACTTCGAAGCCATAGCAGACGAAGTTAAAAGCCGAATGTGCGCCAATAATTTTCAAAAGGGATCAATTAAGACAAATCGCAAAAAATGACGCCAGATAAGGGCGGTTTTCAGTCCACGCATTCACGGATTCACGGATTGATACACAGGATCGAGGCTTTTGCCCAAGTTTCCCGGGTCGGTTTTGTTCTTGTCGGTCAGTGGCTGTCGTTCACCTGAAAGGCACAAGTGAAAAAAGGGTGTAGCACTGCTCTTTATGTTCTCAGCGCGGGGCAGAATGCTCGCTAGCGCGAGGATTCGCATAAATAAATGCCTAATAGTGCTTTAAATTGGGTTAAATGCACTGTGCCTCTAGCCGCTGGCATCAGTTTGCAGCAGGCGGCTACTGCAGGTTGGACGTGTGGTGGTTCCATGCACCACAGTTTCTGGTCTCCGTAGGAGAGGGGGACTGTATGGCTCGCTGCCTTCAATGCTGTATGTGTTATCTGTTGAAAACTAGCTCATTCACACATACTATTCATTGGTCTGCTGGAAGAACTCATCACTAACCTAGCAATTCGTAATCATTGGAAGTAACATCTCATAGAACGTAGTACTTGGAGGCACCCATGTCCATCTACTAAAAAACGTTCATGGGTTACGGCAAGCCTCTCTTAATCACCCTTTGATAACCGTCTAATGAGATTTGTGAGTGGAGGGTTAAATCTGCTCCCCGCAGGATGCACCGTGAGAGCGGAATACGCGACATCATCACTATACTGTGGCGCTCCAACCGGCGCAAAACGCGTTAAATTGATGCACTCCATCATCAACCGGGCAAATCGTAATAGTTTTCCTTATTCGCTTCCTAATTTAAGGCCTTCTGGGGTGACTTACATTGTGGCGGTTTGTACATTTATTTTACTTCCATTATAACGCCATGTGGGGGCGAGATGGCCCAAGTGGTTAGAGCGCGAATTTACTGACCGGAAGGTCCGTGGTTCGAATCCGCATCTCGACTTCCCCTGTCTAGGCTTGGGCAACCTGGCAGTATCCCAGCCCTCGTGCTTCCTTCGGGTGGCATGGCAGCTAGGCACCGTAAGATTGTTACAGATGAACG